>NC_133328.1:261093553-261393553 GCF_042186555.1 Aquarana catesbeiana
TCTTTTTTCTCCTTCCTTCCTTCCTTCCTTCCTTCTCCACCCATCCCCCTTTTTATCTTTCCTTCTATCTATCTGTCTGTCTGTCTGTCTGTCTGTCTGTCTATCTATCTATCTTTCCTTCTATCTTTCCTTCTATCTATCTTTCTTTCTCTTTCTTTCTTTCTTTCTTTCTCTCTTTCCTTCCATCTTTGTTTCCTTCCATCTATCTATCTTTTTTTTTTCTCCTTCCTTCCTTCCTTCCTTCCTTCCTCACCCATCCCCCTTTTTATCTTTCCTTCTATCTATCTATCTATCTATCTATCTATCTTTCCCTCCATCTTTCTTTCTTTCTTTCTTTCTTTCTCTTTCCTTCCATCCATCTTTCTTTCCTTCCATCTTTCTTTCTCTTTCTTTCTTTCCTTCCATCTTTCTTTCTTTCTTTCTTTCTTTCTTTCTTTCTTTCTTTCTTTCTTTCTTTCTTTCTTTCGTTCCTTCCATCTTTTTTTCTCTTTCTCTTTCTTTCTCTTTTTTCTCCTTCCTTCCTTCCTTCCTTCTCCACCCATCCCCCTTTTTATCTTTCCATCTATCTATCTATCTATCCATCCTTCTTTCTTTCTCTTTCCTTCCATCTTTCTTTCCTTCCATCTTTCTTTCCTTCTATCTATCTACTTTCTTTCCTTCTATCTATCTATCTATCTATCTATCTATCTATCTATCTATCTTTCCTTCCATCTATCTATCTTTTTTTTTCTCCTTCCTTCCTTCCTTCCTTCCTTCCTTCCTTCCTTCCTTCCTTCCTTCCTTCCTTCTCCACCCATCCCCCTTTTTATCTTTACATCTTTCTTTTTCTTTCTCTATCTATCTATCTTTCCATCCATCTATCTATCTATCTTTCCATCCATCTATCTATCTATCTTTCCATCCATTCTTTCTTTCTTTCTTTCTTTCTTTCTTTCTTTCTTTCTTTCTTTCTTTCTTTCTTTCTTTCTTTCTTTCTTTCTTTCTTTCTTTCCTTCTATCTATCTTTCTTTCCTTCCATCTTTCTTTCTTTCTCTTTCCTTCCATCCATCTTTCTTTCCTTCCATCTTTCTCTTTCTTTCTTTCCTTCCATCTTTCTTTCTCTTTCTTTCTTTCCTTCCATCTTTCTCTTTCTTTTTCTCTTTCTTTCTTTCTTTCTTTCTTTCTTTCTTTCTTTCTTTCCTTCCTTCCATCTTTTTTTCTCTCTCTTTCTTTCTCTTTTTTCTCCTTCCTTCCTTCCTTCCTTCCTTCCTTCCTTCCTTCCTTCCTTCTCCACCCATCCCCCTTTTTATCTTTCCTTCTATCTATCTGTCTGTCTGTCTGTCTGTCTGTCTATCTATCTATCTTTCCTTCTATCTTTCCTTCTATCTATCTTTCTTTCTCTTTCTTTCTTTCTTTCTTTCTTTCTTTCTTTCCTTCCATCTTTGTTTCCTTCCATCTATCTATCTTTTTTTTTCTCCTTCCTTCCTTCCTTCCTTCCTTCCTTCCTTCCTTCCTTCCTTCCTTCCTTCTCCACCCATCCCCCTTTTTATCTTTCCTTCTATCTATCTATCTATCTATCTATCTATCTTTCCATCTTTCCATCCATCTATCTATCTTTCCTTCCATCTTTCTTTCCATCTTTCTCTTTCTCTCTTTCTTTCTTTCTTTCTTTCTTTCTTTCTTTCTTTCTTTCTTTCTTTCTTTCCTTCCATCTATCTATCTTTTTTTTTCTCCTTCCTTCCTTCCTTCCTTCCTTCCTTCCTTCCTTCCTTCCTTCTCCACCCATTCCCCTTTTTATCTTTCCTTCTATCTTTCCATCCATCTATCTATCTTTCCTTCCATCTTTCTTTCTTTCTTTCCATCTTTCTTTCTTTCTTTCTTTCTTTCTTTCTTTCCTTCTATCTATCTATCTATCTATCTATCTATCTATCTATCTATCTATCTATCTATCTTTCCTTCCATCTTTCTCTCCTTCCATCTTTCTTTCCTTTCATCTTTCTTTCTTTCTATCTATCTATCTTTCCTTCCATCTTTCTCTCCTTCCATCTTTCTTTCTTTCTTTCTCTTTCCTTCCATCCATCTTTCTTTCTCTTTCTTTCCTTCCATCTTTCTTTCCTTCTTTCCTTCTTTCCTTCTTTCTTTCTTTTTCTTTCTTTCTTTCTTTCTTTCTTTCTTTCTTTCTTTCTTTCTTTCTTTCTTTCTTTCTTTCTTTCTTTCCATCTTTCTTTCCTTCTATCTATCTATCTTTCCTTCCATCTATCTTTCCTTCCATCTATCTATCTATCTATCTATCTATCTATCTATCTATCTATCTATCTATCTATCTATCTATCTATCTATCTATCTTTCCCCCTATCTATCCATCTTTCTTTCCTTCCATCTTTCTTTCCTTCTATCTATCCATCTTTCTTTCCTTCCATCTTTCTTTCTTTCCTTCCATCTTTCTTTCTCTTTCTCTTTCTTTCCTCTTTCTTTCTTTCTTTCTTTCTTTCTTTCTTTCTTTCTTTCTTTCTTTCCATCTTTCTTTCTCTTTCTTTCTTTCTTTCCTTCCATCTTTCTTTCTCTTTCTTTCCTTCCATCTTTCTTTCCTTCCTTCCATCTTTCTCTTTCTTTCATTCCTTCCATCTTTCTTTCTTTCGTTCCTTCCCACTTTTTTTCTCTTTCTCTTTTTTTTCTCTTTTTTTCTCTCCTTCCTTCCTTCCTTCCTTCCTTCCTTCCTTCCTTCCTTCTCCACCCATCCCCCTTTTATTTCTCTCTTTGTGACAGCCTACCAGAATAGGTAGGATCTGTGAGAGCAGCTTCCCTGTGCAGCTCTGCTTGAGGAAAATATATCTTTATGCCCACTTACCTACCCCCTGTACTGTCCACTCGCCTATACTGTACCCTCCTAATACAGTTCATTTTCATCCCTTGAATTTTTTTTCCCATTATGGGAGTGAGTGGGGCCTCATGTCTAAGGTTTGCCTCACAAAGTCTAGAGCCGCCTCTGCCTTTCTTTGTCAATCCTTGGACTTTTTGCTTAGAAAAAAGCCATTTCCTGTGGGTCTGATCTCCCTCCCATACAATCTCTTAACTACCAAATGAACACCCCACCCCTTAAATTATGTCTCAGGAGGAGGGGGAGGAGTGCTGCTGCCGGGAGAGAGCTGGGAGGAGGGAGTGGACACACATTCTGCCCTTTTTGTCCCTTGTGCAGTGGTAGTAGTGAGAGAGAGAGAGCAGGCACCAGAACTCTGTTTTCCAGCAACACAGCTGCCGGGGGGAGGAAACACAACCCGCCCAGTCACTACCAAGAACGGCCACTCTGTACAGAAATGGCTCCAGCAGCGGGGGTCAGAAGGTAAACACATAGAAGATGGCATGCGGCTCAGCTACACTAATGCACACGGGGTGATTAGGGTGTGCCTAGGCACACCTCGTGTGCACACCTATGAGCCTTACCCCCTTCTTGTCTTTTTTTTCTTCTTTTTCTTTTGTTTCTATTATCTTCCTAAACTCCCTAGCCATCTCTTTTTCTCTCATTCGATCCTCAAAACTGCAAACATTGCATGCATTTAAATTTAAGATGCCTGTTTTTGTACCACACCACTAATAAGTTTCTTTGGTTTACCTGATGAAGCATGTGCATTTCCTACCATGCATGTACCCTACTACTGCTTAATTTTTATTCATTCTTAGTGGCTACTGCAGCTTTCTGTACACTTTTCACCACTATGTACCTCTGCTGTTACTGCTTTCTGAAAACTCATAAAAACTATTGAAGAAGAAAATACCCCAAAACAAAATTTTTGGTTCCCACTGATTATAATAGGGTTCAGATTCTATATTCTATAATATTCCATATTTCAATACCGTGTGCCAAACCCATGTATGTGGTTCAGCGTTGTGGAAACATTGCCCTTCATGTGAAGGGCAGAGATGGCCTTTCAGAAGAAGAAATAGTGACTGGGAAGTTGCTACTGCAGTACAGTTACAGGCTGCAAATTGGTGAAAGGGGCATAATGACAACTAACATTCTGGTGCTGTTTCCAACAAGCTGCGTGGTGAGAGGTCAGATGTCTCTTCATACACATGGTATTCAAATGGCTGATGGTATTGGCACACTCTACACACCAGAGGCAGAGATTGCAAATAACAATGGTATGGTCTACTGCACACATGCTCAAAAGGGCCCACACTAAATCATGCTCTATGCACTGACATAGCCCTCTAATGTATTGCCATTCAACTTTGAAAACGTAATAAACACACTGAAATGAAAAAGACCCAATAGGTGAGCTGCGGGGAGCAGACTGGGAGACAAACAGTGTCCTGCACTCGTAGAGGTGCCATCCATTGGAACAAGGTGGCTTCTCCTTCCATTTCTGTGAGCTGTTTTTGGATCATGTCCAGGCTAATTTGGTTTGTGCCTCTCCCTCACTTTCCTCCTTTGCTCTATCAGGCACCCAGATATGATCAGAGACCTCATCATCACCACCTCCCTCCTTGTCTCTGCAGCCAGTATGCTGCAGCTGCAGTATCATCACTGCCAATTGGTTCTTCCTGCCTGGTGTCCTTTCCATCGAAGTACCCGTCACTCTCCTCATCAACTTTGGACAGAGGAGGATGATGAAGACTTAGTTAGCCACTCCACCACATTCTTTCTGTGCTCTGGCTGTTTAGCATGCTCAGCTCTCAAAAAAAAAAAAAAAAAAAAAGTGCCCTGCCTACAGATAATGCACAGCGTGTCAGCTGGGTATCAAAAGTAGGTTACTGCGCTGTCTGTAAATCACTCTAGATCCGTTAACCAAGTGATATAAATAAATGGTGGACTGCTACAACTTTATGTGAGATTCACACTATAAATCAACTAATATAAAGAATAAACTGCGCTATGTTAATAGTGAAGAAAATTGAATACAGTGACATATAAATCTTAAGGCATACACCAAAGTCAATGAGGGCTATAAACCCTCCAAATGACTAAAGATATAGCAATATTAAATAAGTGAAGCTCATGGGTATGCAAATAAACCACAAGTCAAGGGAACTGGAGTGCTTTCTGAGTGTCCATTTCACTCCGTTGAGTTGATAAAAAAGGAAAATGTTCCACAACATATAAAAAGCTCAAAGCTACAGTTCATACAGAAGTTCCTCAACCAACTGATCCATGGTGACATATGACAAAAAACACCCAAGAATATGTGACAGGTTATGATAGACAGGGTCCTCCACCTTTACAAACACTGCCGCTTACCAGCTGGATAAATCTCTTTTTAAAGAGATCACATTCGCCTGTGGCTTGTACCCCAGCCCCGGGTCTCTGTGCTTAGAAGCAAGGTATCCCAGATCCTCTACTCCAGATGTCTTCGGTGTTACCAACAGTGAATAATTCCCCATGTAAGGATAAAAAGGGCTTCCATAGTGCAATTCCATAAAACGTTTATTTAATTAAAAAACAAGAATGCATTTACAAATTTGCCGAAAATATAATAGCGTGTCAAATAAATTTGAGCCGGTGTTCTGCCGAGAAAGTTCCGCTCGGCGTATAAGTTCCCCCCTCTACTGCGCCTGCGCAGTAGGTATCGGCGGAAATAGCCGAAGCACAACAGCTGAAAATCAGCTGTACACGGCGCCTGTAAGAGGGCCCCTCGCGGGCACGCTTCGGGCACGGCCTCGCTGCGCTCGGCACTTTTAGATTCCCCCTCTAGGTCCACTTGTATGGTGGGGAAGGAACCTGGACCCAGAGCGCAGGCGCCGTGTACAGCTGATTGAAGCATTTGAGCTTCGGCTATCTCCGGCGGAGAGTAGTATGTACTGCGCAGGTGCTGCGCCTGCGCAGTACAGGGGGGGAACTTATCCGCCGAGGGAACATTCTCGGCAAGACACCGGCCAGCTGTCGCTAGCTGCCCATTGCTTCTGGGACTTTGCGTTGTTCACGGTGATGTCAGCTGGGGCCCCTGGAGGTGAGAGCGGGCACACGCTGGAAGTTGAGGTAAGAGCAAGTTGAGTGTGGTGGGCAGTGATAACTAACATGAGTGGTAAACCCAGCAGCGATCAGGGTTTTAATCAGGAGCAGCAGAAGCAAGAGATTAGACCAGCTGAAAGAGGGGATGCCTGTGAGTGGTGAGGGGTTTTGAGTAACTGTTTGGTGATGACCGAGTAACTGGGAGCATTGTGTACTGAGTGCTGGGTGACTGATAGCATTAAGCTTTGTATAAGGAAGGCTGGGAAACTGGGAGCATTGGGTACTGAGAACGCCACAGGGCCGGTGATCAGGGAACAGGAGGAGAGGATGGCGGGGGCTGTGAGATCAGGGGGCAGGAGAAGAGGACTCTGGGAGCCAGTGATCAGGAGGAGAGGAAACCGGCGGTCCATGATCAGGGAGCAGGAGGAGAGGACACTGGGAGCCGGTGATTGGGAGCAGGAGGAGAGGACGCCGGGAGCTGGTGACCTGAGAGCAGGAGGTGAGGATGCCAGGGCCGGTGATCAGGAAACAGGAGGAGAGGATGCCGGAGGTCAATGATCAGGGAGCAGAAGTAGAGGGCGCTGGGCATGTAATCAGTGAACAGGCGGAGAGGATACCGGGAGCTGGTGATCAGGGAGCAGGAGGAGAGTACGCCAGGAGCCGGTGATCAGGGAGCAGGAGGAGAGACTGCCAGGAGCCGGTGATCAGGAGCAGGAGGAGAGGACTCCAGGAAATGTTGAACAGGGAGCAGGAGGATGCCAGAAGCCGGGAGCCAGAGATCAGGGAACAGGAGGAGAGGGAGCCGGGGGTCGCTGATCAGGGAGCAGGAGGAGGGGACATCAGGAGTCGGTGATAAGGGAGCAGGAGGAGAGGGCGTCGGGGGAAATGTGATCAGGGAACAGGTGGAGAGGACACTGGGAGCTGGTTCAAATGGAGCAGGAGAAGAGGACACCAGAAGCCGGTGATTGGGGGTGAGGAGGATAGGATGCCGGTAGCTGGTGATCAGGGAGCAGGATGATGCCAGGAGCCAAAGATCAGGGAACATAAGGAGAGGGCGCCAGGGGGCGGTGATCAGAGAGCAAGAGGTGAGTACACCAGGGGGCTGGTGATCAGGGAACAGGAGGAGGCCAGTGATCAGGAGGAAAGGGCGATAAAGCACATTGTCCTGCATCTCAAGTCTCAGGATCAGCCTGGGGGATTGTGACTTGCTCCTTCAGTTAGCATAAGGTGGCTGCTGTGAGTAGGACAGGGGTTACCTTAACATAGTTGGCAGTGATGCCTGTGAGTCCCTTTGTGACCTCTGGAGAGCTCCGTTCATCATAGACTGTATGCTGTTAGTCAACAACTTTTCACATTGCGAGATCTTCTTTCCTGTTTGTGAGTAGTTTCTTTTTATTGCTTTTAATAAATTTACATCCAACGATAATGCACATGGCTGGTGTGCCCTTTCTTTCTTTTTATCGTTGACTATTAGGATTCCCCATCCTTGAGGGCAGCAAGGCCTGTGTCTCTATACCATTGGTCTGGTTATCCACTTGTGCGCAGGAGCATTTTTTCTCTGCTATCAATTGTTACCTTAACATCCTCCTGGCTGGAGTCCACATTCTCCCCTGGTGTGTTCGACCAGATAGAGAGACAGACCATGTGCTTACCCGTTAAGCCTTCTGGGCTTGTAGTGGATCTTCAAAAAAACTTACCCACATCAGTAAAAACTTAATGTATGTACAGCGCTTGCAAACACAGATATTATGAAAAAAAAAAATTACATATAATGAAATCCAAAAAATGAAAATGAAAAAAGCAAACAGTCTGTGAAAAATTCTTGAGCCCACAGGCTTATCCCAAATGATGTCTGCAGAAGAATGACAATCCCCCTGTGTGAACCAGAGTCACCTTGTGTGAAATGAAGTAAAGATTTCCAATCACCAGATAATATTGACCCTATTGTCATGACAAAGAGGAGTCAAAAGTGCTTGTGTGGTCACTATGACCCAGATGCATCTTCTGACCTCTCTCCAGTGTCCTTTCCTCAATAACCAAACTTTCCAATGGCAGGTTAGTGGAGAAAGCAAGAGGAAAAAACTTATAGTGTAAAATTGTAAAACAATATATTTTTTTATTGAGCCTCCTTGTAGGTTGGCCCACTCGCTGCATGTAGCACCTGACGGATTTAGAGGATGTACGACTGGGGGACCAGAACCTGTAGTATGTCCTGCTGTTCTGTAGGAAAGCGTGCCTGGCAAAAAAGCACATTGTCCTGTGTCTCAAGCCGATCACACTGTCCAACATCAGCCTGGGGGATTGTGACTTGCTCCTTGAGTTAACATGAGGTGGCCGCCGTGGGGTAGAACATCCTCAACAACATCCTCCTGGTTGGAGTCCACATTCTCCCCTGGGCGTTCCACCGGATAGCGAGACAGAGCAGCGGCTTGCCCGTTAAGCCTTCCAAGCTTGTAGTGGATCTTATACTTGAATTGTGCCAGTCGGGCAACCCACCTTTGCTCCAATGCCCCCAGTTTAGTTCTTTCAAGGGAAGCAAGGCGGTTGTCTGTGAAGACCTCTATATCTGCCCCCATGAGGTACTTAGGGAACTTCTCAGTGATAGACCACAGCAGGGTCAGCAACTCCAATTTGAAGGAGCTGTAGTTTTGGGGATACTTCTTGGTGGGCCACACACTGCAGCTCATGTAGGCAATCACTCGCTGACATCCACCCTGCACCCGGGCCAGGACAGCTCCCATCCGTATACGCATGGAAGGGCTTTGAGTAATCCTAAGTTCTGAATCCTCTGTCTTATTAAGCGGCACTTACATGGATTAAGTTTCAACCCATACTGTGCTAGATGGGTGAACAACTGTTCCAGGTGTTTGACATGGTACTCAAAAGGTTTTGGAGAAAATGATGATATTGTCTAAATAGACAATAGCACAGTCTCAGAGTTCAAGTCTCCCAGATAACTCTCCATTAGGCACTGGAAATAGAAATGTACTGGGACTTCTGGTCTATTAATGAGGGCATTCACTACTGGACTTCGACCATGGACTCTTTTTTGCTGGGACCTTGTGCTGACTGTCCCGGGGGTTGTCCCTCTGCCCTGGAATCCACTAGTTTAATGGTGGCCTGGTTGTACTTTTGGATTCAGGCTTGCCACAGTTCTTGGCTACATGTCCAAAGGGACATGGCCAGCACTTCCGGTCCTCCTCTGGGTCCCTTCGTAATGGATTCTTGCCCTTAGAGGGGTGGGTTGAATCCTGTTTGAATGTGGACATTTCTTGTTTCAAGGTGGCCACATTTGAGCTAGTTCCCTTATAGCCATATGTATGTCCGACAGAGGTTAACCTCCCTGGTGGTATGATTATTTTGGATTTTAGGTGCTGAAAGCGGTACAATTATTTTGCATGGAAATTTGGCGTTTTATATTGTAGGTCTGTAATTCTTAACAATAACACACTTAAATCTGCCCAAACAAGAGTCTAGTAGATATCCCGGGTATGATAAAGTTTGAAACACAAAAACATAAATTATAATATAATAAATATAAATAATTAAAAAAAATAATAACATAATAATAATAAAATACATTTCCCCACGATTCACTATCGCTCAATTCTGCAAGTGTTCTAATTTACTATCACTGTTTTCTAGCTGATCTAAAGCCACTTTTGACGTAAAGGGACACATTTTGGTTGCTATGGACAATCTCCAGTTTCCAGGCAGAAAGAACAGTATATATCATATAAAACTGCATGCAGGGCATGGGCCAAAGCACTGGGGACAAAAGGGATGTGAAATAATTTCATACAGTACTGTAATCTGTAAGATTACAGTACTGTATGTGTTATGATTTGTAAATTTTTTTGAATTTGCCGCCAGGCTCCGTCCCCGTGCGGCACGGAGAGGATTCAGAGGAGACAGGGCCCGCAGACACAGCGGGGGACATCGCAGGATCCTGGGGACAAGGTAAGTAACGCCGCACCAGGATCCTGCAATGTAATCCTGAGTGTGGCTCTGGGTTACCGCTAATGGGACTGAAATTTAACCCCGAGCCACACTCGGGATTACCGTCAGGGAGGTTAAGGGGCTAAGGCTTCCTCTTTCAAGTGTAATGCCCCGTACACACGGTCGGATTTTCCGATGGAAAATGTCCAATCGGACCGTGTTGTCGGAAATTCCGACCGTGTGTGGGCTCCATCGGACATTTTCCATCGGATTTTCCGACACACAAAGTTGGAGAGCAGGAGATAAAATTTTCCGACAACAAAATCCGTTGTTGGAAATTCCGATCGTGTGTACACAAATCCGACGGACAAAGTGCCACGCATGCTCAGAATAAATAAAGAGATGAAAGCTATTGGCCACTGCCCCGTTTATAGTCCCGACGTACGTGTTTTACGTCACCGCGTTTAGAACGATCGGATTTTCCGACAACTTTGTGTGACCGTGTGTATGCAAGACAAGTTTGAGCCAACATCCGTCGGAAAAAATCCTAGGATTTTGTTGTCGGAATGTCCGAACAAAGTCCGACCGTGTGTACGGGGCATAACAGTTTATACTTTTTTTGCCACTGCCACAGTTGCTTCCGCATCTGTCTGTTCCCACGCAACCGCGTCCACCACAGTATGCAATAAGAAAGATTGTGTATATAAAAAAGTGAACATGTATACTTTTATCCGCTAGGAAAATATATGTGTAAAAATATATAAATAAAATATATAATAGAAGAAGATTTTTTTTTTATTATTCATTGTCCTATGTCCATCTTTTAAATGTGCTCCTTTTTGATCAATCTTTTCCTCTATAATGGACAATGTATATATGTATCAGATATGCCTCAAAACTATTTTCATTTAACATTCCAACCTTTTGGCTTTAAGAAACACTTAAAAAAAAACAAAAAAAGAAAGAAAACTGTAGTCAATTGCAACAGTTTTTTCAGATCAAGCAGAGAAAAAAAAATATGGAATCACTCAATTCTGAG
Source organism: Aquarana catesbeiana (assembly GCF_042186555.1). NCBI lineage: Eukaryota > Metazoa > Chordata > Amphibia > Anura > Ranidae > Aquarana > Aquarana catesbeiana. The sequence continues at coordinate 261,104,458 of NC_133328.1, forward strand.
GAAAAAATGATGGAATCACCATGTACTTTGCAGTTCTAAAACAAACATATGCATCGATTACATCTGCTAATTAGCCCTGCAGTTAAATAAAGAGTGCTTGCGCACCTTGGTGAGGTCTGTTGCACCAGTGAGAGGCCCAGTAATGCAGGGGCGCATGGGGCACATGAGTCATCCGCTCCTCTAAGGTCTACATGCGTGCGCCGCTGGACGCATGGAATTCCAGATCAGGATTTGATTTTTTTTGAAGCACCCCCCAGGTTGGTTACGAGCCCATCGCTTTCCTCCAGGGCGATGGGCGGCGGCTTCTGCCATGCGTCTCCTCCCTCCTCCTCCTAGGTCAATTGGAACGCTTCTTCTTTCGGACAATCAGGAAACGGGTCTCAGATCAATCATTTGCTATTGTCACAGAACTGGGTGGGCTCAGGACGCAGTGTTCTGCACCTCGAGGCCGCCCTTTTTTTGAAGCCTATTAGAGCCTCTGGCTCTAATCTCATGCTTCAAAAAAAATAAATCCTGATTGGAATCCATGCGTCCCGGCGCACCGCATGTAGATTAGAGGGCCGGACTCATGTGCCCATGCGCCCTGCATTATGGGCCTTCACTGGTGCAACAGCTCACCAAGGTGCGCAAGCACTCTATATTAACTGCAGACTAATTAGCAGATGTAATCCGATGCATATGTTTGTTTTAGAACTGCAAAGTACATGGTGATTCCATAATATTTTCCTCAGAATTGAGCGATTCATTTTCTTCCTCTGCTTCATCTGCAAAAACAGTTGCAATTGACTACAGTTTTCTTTCTTTTCTTTTTTTTAATTTTTAAGCGTTGCTTTAAAGCCAGAAGGTTGGAATGTTAAATAAAAATAGTTTTGAGGCATGTCTGTGATTAGTTTTTTTTTTTACACAATTAAATCATTGAATGAACATTTTCCAAGAATGGTGATTCCATACTTTTTGCCAGGGGTTGTAGGAAAGGAGTTCAAGGTGTATGACATTATGTACAGGACATGAGTGCAGAGGAGGTAGTATTTGCAGGAGAAGAGTGAGAAGGGTGTAACAGTGGCAAATTTATTCGGCAGAGGACTGCTAAGGGTATGACAGCAGTTAACGTACAGGAGAGGAGTATTGAGGATATTACAGAGGGAAGTATGTGCAATAGAGGAGTATGATGGCATGACAGTGGGCAGAATGTAAAGGAGAAGATTGTGGATGGTATGACATTGGGCAGTATGTGCAATGGAGGAGTATGGTGGGCATGACATTGGGCAGTATGTACAGGAGAGTAGTGTGGAGGGTATCACAGTGTGCAGTATGTACAGGAGAAGAGTGTGGTGGGTATAACAGTGGGCAGTATGTACAGTAGAGGAGTGTGGAGGGTATGACAGTGGGCACATCAAAGAAAAGTTCTGAAATCGCTGCACCCCTAGAAATCCTTTATTGTACATCATAAAAACATCACAGACACCATGGGGATATCACAGATGTAATATGTTTCATGCTAGTAGCAGTGCTTCCTTGGAGGTTGCTGACACTCTCACAAGGTGTTCATTTCCAACTCACATGGAGTGGCGATTTTGAACTATGACAGTAGGCAATATAGGAGAGGAGTGTGGAGGGTATGACAGTGGGCAGTATGTAAAGGACAGGGGTGTTGAGGGTATGACAGTGGGCATTATGTACAGGAGAGGAGTGCAGAGGGTATGACAATGGACAGTACGTACAGATGGTATGACAGTGGGCAGTATGTACAGGAGAGGAGTGCTGGGGGTATATGACAGAGGGCAGTATGTACAGTAGGGATGAGCTTCATGTTCGAGTCAAACCCATGTTCGACTCGAACATCGTCTGTTTGCCCGTTCACCGAATTGCGAACGATATGGGCCGTTCGCGCCAAATTTGTGTGGCGCGTCACGGCCCATTATTCACTGCGGCATCACAGTGCATTGCTGGCTGATGATTGGCCAAGCATGCACTATGACCCGCATGCTTGGCCAATCACAGCGCCGTCAGTAGAGAGAGCTGTAATTGGCCAAAGCCAGGGTGGCTTTGGCCAATTATGGCTCAGCGGGTTTAGAACACGCCCCACACTATATAAGGCCGCCTGCTCGGCGGCCCTGTGTAGTGTGTACCGGCGTGCTTAGAGAGAGAGAGAGAGAGACAGTGTCATTTCATTTGTTAGCTAGATTAGGCAGGACAGTCAGTGAGTTAGCTGCACTTACAGTGTATTGTGTGTGTGTATATATATATATATATATATATATATATATATACACACATACACACACACACACACACTGTATTCAGATCCGTTCCTGTTATCTTCCTACTGACAGGCAGGCTTGTCTTGTTACAGTATTTACAGCTACCTAAAGAAAATTGCTGGTGTTCTTTTGATCCTATTAGTACCACAGTCAGGCAGCTAGACTATTTACAGTTAGTGTAGTGCATCCTCCTCACAGTGTTCAGTTAAAGCTACAAGTTAGTTTAGTGTGACCTCTGCCCAGTGTTCAGCTAAAGCTACAAGTTAGAGTAGTGCATCCTCCTCACAGTGTTCAGCTAAAACTACAAGTTAGTGTAGTGCGACCTCTGCACAGTGTTCAGCTAAAGCTACAAGTTAGTGTAGTGCGACCTCTGCACAGTGTTCAGCTAAAGCTACCTGTAAGAAGGTTGGTGGTGTTTTCCTGATCCTATCACTACCGCAGGCAGCTAAATAAGCTACAAGTTATTTTTTTGAGAGCTCTGCACAGTGTTCAGCTAAAGCTACCTGTAGAAGGTTGGTGGTGTTCTCATACTACAGGCAGGCAGTTGATTTTGCTAGCTGCAGTATCAGTATATATATATATATATATATATATATATATATATATATATATATATATATATATAATCCCAGCTTAGTGCAGCTACAGGCCATTAGTATGTCTGGAAGGCCAACAAGGAGAGGCAGACAGTCACAAGCCAATAAAAGAGGGCAAGCAGGCTCTGTGTCTAGAGGCAACAAGTGCTGGTCGTGGAGACGGTGCATCCTCATCAGCACGTGGCCGTGGGACACGCTTGGCCTTTTTTTTGGCAGCTGGCCGTGTTGAGCCGCAACATGCGGAAGACTTGGTTGAGTGGATGACCAAGCCGTCCTCATCCTCCTCATCCTCTCTCACCCATGCGCAGGGTACTTTGACAAAGCAGCTGCCAACGCAGCCTCTTCCCTTGGCTCAATGGCATCAGTGACTCCTTCCCTAGCCCCACCATGTCCTCCTGAGGAGTCCCACAAACTGTTTGCCACAGTGTTGGGTACATGCTCCAGGAGGATGCCCAGCATTTAGAAGGCTCTGATGATGATACTGAGCAAGATGAAAGCAGTAACATGAGCACGGACAGAGGGGGTGCCCAAGAAGGACAGCAATCTGGCAGTCATGATCCCTCTGCTGCAGCATACTGCCAGGTTTGCTCCAGTGATGAGGAGGGAGGGGATGATGAGGTCACTGACTCAACGTGGGTGCCTGATAGGAGAGAGGAGGAGGAGGAGGCACATCACCAACTAGGCAGGATGCCCTCCAGGGGCCAGCCTAAGGACAGCACACTGGCTGCATCACATCCCAAAGCTCTGCATGTGCAGGGTGCTGCTGTCTCTCTGCATTATTCCAAAAGTTCTTTGGTGTGGGCCTTTTTTGAGACGAGTGCATCAGATCGCACCGCTGTTATTTGCAACATATGTCACAAGCGTATCTCGCGTGGCCAAAACATCGCTTGGGCACCACATGCTTGACCAGACATATGTTGACCTGCCATGCAGTTCGTTGGCAAGCGTATCTAAAAGACCCACGAGGACCTCTCCTTGCTCCTCATCAGCTGAGATCTCCAACCCCACTATACCTTCAGTCCTCTCTGAGACCTGCACTGAGAGGAATGAAGGTGTAGAATTAGGTGTGTCACAGCCAAGTACTTGTGGGCAATCTGCTTTTGGTACACCAACATCAGATTGTACCAGGCAAATTTCCCTGCCCCAGCTGCTGCACCGCTGAAAGAAGTTCACTCCTAGCCATCCACATGCCCAGCGGTTGAATGCTAGCTTGGCAATCTTCCATGAGTTTGTGGAATGTGCGGTTCCTCAGTGGCAGGTACCCAAACGCCACTTTTTCTCAGGGAAGGCAATTCCGGCTCTCTACCGGCATGTGGAAGGCAATGTCCATGCCTCGCTGGACAGGGCAGTCAGCGGTAAGGTGCATATTACCACTGACTCATGGTCCAGCAGGCATGGACAGGGACGTTACCTAAGTTTCACCGCGCATTGGGTGACTCTGCTGGCAGCTGGGAAGGATGCAGGACAAGGTGCAGTAGTGTTGGAGGTTGTTCCGCCACCACGCCTCCAAAATGCCACTACTAATGATTGTGACACACTTCTCTCCTCCACCCCCTCCTCTTCTTCTTCCTCCACGGCCTCTTCCTGTGCTTTGTCCTCGGAACCAGCGGTGATCCGTAGCCATTCAAGGGGCTACGCAAGTATGCAGGCCAAAAGATGCCATGCGGTGCTTGAGCTGGTGTGCTTGGGGGACAGGAGCCACACTGGGGCAGAGGTTCTGTCAGCTCTGCAGGGGCAGGTTCAGAGGTGGTTGATGCCATGCCAACTTAAGGCAGGAATGGTGGTTTGCGATAATGGCACCAACCTCCTCTCTGCCCTCCGACAGGAACAAATGACTCATGTGCCCTGTTTGGCTCACGTCCTTAACTTGGTGGTGCAGCGGTTCTTGGGCAGGTACCCGGGCTTACAGGATGACCTGAGGCAGGCCAGGAAAGTCTGTGTGCATTTCTGCCGGTCATATAATGCCAGTGCGCGGCTGGCAGACCTCCAAAAGGAGTTTAACCTGCCCAAGAACCACCTAATCTGTGACATGCCCACCAGGTGGAACTCAACGTTGGCCATGCTGCAGCGGCTGCACACGCAGCAGAGGGCCATCAATGAGTACCTGTGCGACTATGGCACCAGGACAGGGTCAGGGGAGCTTGTTTTTTTTTCCCCACGCCAGTGGGCTATGATCAGGGATGCATGCACTGTCCTGTCACCATTTGAGGAGGCCACGAGGATGGTGAGCAGTGACAGTGCATGCATCAGTGACCCTGTCCCTCTTGTCCACCTGTTGGAGCACACGCTGGAGGTGGAGCCTGGCACTCAGCATCAGCATCAATCTTTAACGGATCAGTCCCAAGAAACACATGGACTTGTACGTGGCTGGGAGGAGGTGGCTGCGGACCATGTCGTCCCTAGTGACCCAGAGGACTCTGGACCAAATGCCTCAGCAAACCTACGCTGCATGGCCTCCTGATCCTGCAAAGCTTGCGTAAGGATCCTCGTATTCGTGGTATCAAGAAGGACCAATACTGGCTGGCAACCCTCCTTGATCCACGTTACAAGGGTAAGGTTGCGGACCTCATCTTGCCTTTGCAGAGGGAGCAGAGGATGAAACATCTTCGGGAGGCCTTGCAGAAAGATCTGTGCAACGCGTTCCCAGAGACTGGGAGGTTACAAACTCCTGTTTCTGGACAACGTGTTGCTGAGGCTTCGGTCAGTCAAAGAAGGAGCGGTGGAGAAGGTGGCCGTCTGACCGATGCGTTCAGACAGTTTTTTAGTCTGCAGCCCCAAGGTATGATCGGTTCCAGCAACCATCGCCAGCGTCTGTTTTACATGGCGCAGGAATACCTAGGTGCAAGATCTGACTTGGACACCTTTCCCACCGAAAATCCTCTGGGTTACTGGGTCTTGAGGATGGATCACTGGCCAGAGCTTGCACAGTATGCAATTGAGCTACTGGCCTGTCCTGCATCCAGTGTTCTTTCAGAACGCACATTCAGTGCTGCTGGAGGCTTTGTAACCGATCACAGGGTGCGTCTGTCCACCGACTCGGTCGATCAACTGACCTTCATAAAAATGAATCAGTCTTGGATCACCACCAGCTACCAAGCACCTGATGCTAATGTAACTGAATAATTTTTTTTGAAATCTCAGATCCCTTTAAAGACTGCCTATGCTGATGCTGAGTGACTATCCTGAGTAATTATCCTCTTCCCCCTCAATGCTCACGCTGATAGCTTGTAAGAAAATTTTTGGTTCTGGGCGCCGCCACCAGTGCCTAAGGTCCAATTTTTCAGCTCCTGTTTAACAGGGGCATGTAATTACAATTTTTGATGCAATACTTTGCAGCAGGGCTCGTTCCTGCGTTCCAACTAGAGTATCTGTGAGGGGTTGCAGTGTTGTAGCACCAGCACCAGTGCATAAGGCCCAATTTTTCAGCCCCTGTTTAACAGGGGCATGTAATTACAATTCTTGATCTAATAATTCACAGCAGGGCCTGTTTCTGCGCCCACCAAGAGCGAGTGAGGACTTACAGTGTTGTGGCACCAGCACCACCACCACCAGAGGCCCAATTTTTCTGCCCCTGTTCAACAGGGGCATGTAATTACAATTCTTGATCTAATATTTCACAGCAGGGCCCAGTGAGGGCTTACAGTGTTTTGGCCACAACAACACCTAAGGCCCAAATTTCTGCTGAGTATATAGGTCAGGACCCTACTTTCAAACATCCAACTTACAAATGACTCCTACTTGCAAACAGAAAGAGAACAGGAAGTGAGAGGAAATCTACCCCTAGGAAGGGAAATTCTCTCCTGTAAGAGTTAATATGGGAAAAACATTTCTCCTTTCCACTGATGCTTTATCACGAATCCTTGTTTCACAAAAAAACCCAAATTTTCAAAAAACATTTGTAATTGGGACAAAAAGTGAGGTGAAATCTTCTGAAGAGGAGCACAGACAGCAAAACAAATGTCACAGGGGTGATAACCCTTCCCTATGTTTTCCAAAAAGCTTAAAATAGATTTTTTGGCTGGAGCTAAACACATTAAACATGTACCAGTTCAAAATTACAAACAGATTCAACTTAACAACAAACCTACAGTCCCTGTCTTGTTTGCACCGCCTGTATACTGCTGTTCAGAGTACAGAGCCTGTATACTGCGGTTTCCTTTTTTAATTTGGGTGCGGAGTTCCCCTTAATATCCATACAACACCCAAAGGGCCTGGTAATGGACTGGGGGGCACCCATGCCGTTTGTCTCACTGATTTTCATCCATTTTGCCAGGACCCGACATTACATTAAAGCCGCGCAGAGTTTTAAATGACTTTTTTTCCTTTAAAAATGACATTTTGTGCAGGGACTGTTCTAAGCACGGGAAACACGCGCCACTTTACAGGCATACTATAGACACCCCCCAGGTACGATATTTAAAGTAATATTTCACTTTTTTTCACTTTAAGCATCATTAAAATCACTGCTCCCGAAAAAACAGCCGTTTTTAAAAGTTTTTTTTGCATTGATTTTGTCCCCTGGGGCAGGACCCGGTTTCCCAAACCCTTTTTAGGACAATACCATGCAAATTAGCCTTTAAAATGAGCACTTTTGATTTCGAACGTTCGAGTCCCATAGATGTCAATGGGGTTCTAACGTTCGTGCAAATTTTCGGTCTGTTCGCAGGTTCTGGTGCGAACCGAACCAGGGGGGTGTTCGGCTCATCCCTAATGTACAGGAAATGAGAGTGGAGGGTATGACAGTGGGCAGTATGTAGGGATGAGCTTTCTGTTCGAGTCAAACATGAGTTCGACTCGAACATTGGCTGTTCGCCCGTTCGTCGAAAACCGAACATTATGGGCTGTTCTCGCTAAATTCGAGTGGCGCGTAATGGCCCATAATGCACTACGGGAGCACAATGCATTGCTGTATTTTGATTGGCCAGAGCATGCACCATGACCTGCATGCTTTGGCCAATCACAGCGGCCACAGCTAAGAGAGCCATAATTGGCCAAAGGCAGGGTGCCCTTTGCCAATCATGGCTCAGGGGGACTAAGTCCACGCCCCACACTATATAAGACCGCCTGCACGTTGGCCTCGTGTAGTGTGTTGTTGGCGTGGACGGAGAGAGAGTGTCATTTAGATTGAGCAGGCAGGCAGATTATTCAGTTAGCTGCAGTGTATTATATATATATATATATATATATATATATATATATATATATATATATATATATATACATATATATACAGTCAGTCTCATATATATATATATATATATATATATATACACACATATATATATATATCCACTGTATCCAGTTTAGCTAGATTTGACTGCAGGCCATTCCTGGTGTACTGTTTCAAATATTCTTCAGGCAGACAGGTGATTCAGTTAGCTGCAGTATATTTAATATATATATATATATATATATATATATATATATATATATATATATATATATATACATACCGTATTTATCGGAGTATAACACGCACCGGCGTATAACACGCACCCCAATTTAGGAGGGAATTTTAAGGAAAAAAAAACTTTTAGGAGGGAAGTTGAAGGGAAAAAAACTTACATTTAAATGCCCATTATTGCAGCCTTCTCAGTGCAGCCTTGCCCCAGTGCAGCCTTGTCAGTGCAGCCTTCCCCAGTATCCATTCCAGCCTTGCCCCAGTGCAGCCTTGCCCCAGTCCAGCCTTGCCCCAGTGCAGCCTTGCAGCTCGCTGAGCTTCAAAATCGGCGACCGCAATTTGAAAATGGCGCCGCTGGCGCCGAAATACACAGAGCCGGTCCTCGGCTCTTCTCGGTGGCTCTCGTTCACTTTCGGGTCCACTCGGGATGGGCGTGACGGTGAGCGGTGCTATCCAAACTTAGCCGAGTACACTCGGCTAGGTTCGGGCGGCGCTCGAGTGAAGCCGAAAGTGGCCGAGAAGAGCCGAGGAACGGCACTGTGTATTTCGGCGCCGGCGGCGCCATTTTCAAATCGCGGTCAGCAATTTTTTAGATCTGACAGCGGGGGATCGCAGGGGATCGGCGTATAACACGCACCCGCGATTTTCCCCTGATTTTAAGGGGAAAAAAGTGCGTGTTATACGCCGATAAATACGGTATATAAACCGAGAGATAGAAACAAGAAGGACCAACATTTAAGACACCACATCCCATACAAAAATTGATCAAGAGAAAGGGCTTTAGGCATAGAGCCTTGGGAATTTAAAGGTGTCAATGTGCAAAATGTATATTGAAACCACGTTAGAGTAGAAGAAAATTTTTTATTACAAATTGATTTAAAAAGAGCCTGATAAAGGCCATATATAGTACAGTATTTTTCAAAACGGTAAATATAAAATGTAACAACAATTTATATTACAGATACCACTTGTTTTCTCAACATGTTTCGCTTTGTGGAACTTCTTCAGGAGATTATGTGGTACTGTTAGTGAAAACTGGAATTTGCATAGAAAAGAAAAATAATGTAAGATCATGAATTTAAACAGTTATTAATAATGGGGAGAGCTAATATGTCAAATTAGAAGTTTGTAAGACATTGCATAAAGCATATATAGATCAGTATTGATATATTGCAATTGTTCAGATTAAATTAAGATATTAGAACTGCAGTAGAAAAATATAACACAAAAGAAAGTTCTCAACCTTACCTAAAACATAGATTTTCTAACAAGAATAATAAAGTGAGGCTGAAGATCACCAAGCAGTGAAAAAATTCATCCATAGAGTAGCCCACTCTCATTGAGTTCCTGAATCGCCAAATAACTTGCAGAGGTAATACTTGTATGGTCACACGTTATAATGTCCTAATTGAAACAACAGGGCAAAGATAATTATATTTGTATAAAAAAATATTTGTATAGAAAATATGATTGATTGTTTTCAATCCAGAAATCATGATATACAGAAATATTAAAATGGTTTTACCTTTGGTGTTATTTTAAATAGAATCAATATTTGTTATTAATGACATCCTGGGTGTTGAGTGGGACATAAGCACCGTCATGGGATGTGAGGAAACAAAGACTTCAATGTGGAGATGTTTGACAGGTTTTTGGAAGGGAAGGAGGCAAGATCAGCCTACACCTGAAACCAGAACCTAAACAGTGAAAATAGCCACATCAGTAACTAAAATTAAGATTAAGTGTAAAGTCTAGGGTTAATCAATGTTGAACAGTTTAAATAGGGAAATGCACAGGCTGCCACAGAAGGGGCTTCCTACCTTGTAGAAAAATGTCCAGGGATTGAATATGCAGAGGAGGAGAGATCCTACCCTCCTTGCTCAGTGATGTCCAGCAGAGAAATGACGGGGAGCGCAAATGAAACTCCCCGTTTAAGTATTACACTCCGGAGCGGCCGGCGTCTGACGCCGCTCCGCGGACGTACATGAGGTATCACTGCGCATGCGCTCCAAACTAAATGGCAGATGTTAGAGACTGCCTGTGTGTACAGTCGCCGATCGCCATTTTAGAAGATCCTTTGCCCTCACCTGATGGGAGGGGAACTAAGACGGCTTAGGAAGGAGTGAGCAGGACTGATGACGAACATCAGCCGTTCCCTCTATAGTCAAACAAGCCATTTTAAATATAGAGATAAAAATACAACAATGTGGGAGACAGCGCAGGAGACCAAAAAGGCAATTTGGAGAGGGGATCATTGATTAAGAACCACAATCAACAAATGCCTGGGTGTCCATGCAAGTTGAAAAAATAAAGGCGATCCAGGTTGGAGAGACGGGCTACATATGGAATATGTTATTCAAAAATGTAAATATAAATATGATCAACTGATAACATAAATCAATATTTAATATGAATGATATTCTTTTATTATTTATTTTTTTATATATTTTTTATTTTTTAAGCCTGGTGATCAATCAAAAATAGTCAACAAACAGTATACTTAATAAACAAAATTATTATTATGGCAAGGTTAGATATTGAAAAAATAAAAATAAAATAAAAATAAATATAAATGAAAAAATGAATGAAAAAAATATATAAAATTAATAAATAAATAAAAATCTAAGAAAGATAGGAACGAGAAGGGGAGGAGGGAGGGGGGGGGAGAAAGGGAGAGGGGGGGAGAAAGAAAAGGGTCAGTTACAAAAAGGGCTTATAACTTAAAGCATCATTTAGGCCAGGGTCTTTTAAAGCATCTAAATTTACGATCCATTTTGCCTCCCGCTGTAATAAAATTTGATCATAATTGCCTCCCCTGTCGCCCGGGGAAACATGTTCCAGGGCAACAAAACGCATCAAGGTGTCATCAAATTGATGAAAAAGACCCATGTGACGGCTAATGGGTGTTTCCATTTTTTTTTACACACCACGGAGACATGATCTCGTATTCGATGAAAGAATGGGCGCTTGGTTTTGCCTACGTAGAAGGCATTGCAGCCACATGTCATTAGATAGACGGTGCCAACTGACTGACATGTGACTGAGAATTTTGGAGAATATAAACGGCCATTGGGAAGGACAATGGTGCGTGTTTCGTGAATATACCTACAGAAACCACACTTATGGCATGGTCTTGTACCTCTGGAGGTATTGGTGGTTTTATCCTTGATAGACTGTGATCGACTGAAAGTTATCTCCGGGTAATTTTTTTAATGTTTGGCAACACGTGGATCACCCATTAGGAGATACCAGTATTTCTGTAACAGTTCGCGTATTTGTTTATGTTGTCCTGAGAATCTGGTGATCATTCTCAGTTCTGAGGAAGATGTAGGTATTGAATGACCATGAATGAGGTCTGATCTGTTCTGTTTTTTTGCCCTGACATAGGCTTTTTTCAGACTCTTGTTACTATAACCACAGGTCTTTAGGCGAAGTTGTAAGGCCTTAGGTTCATTTTCAAAATGACTGTGATTACTGCAATTTCTTCTTAGGCGAAGATATTGCCCATAAGGAATATTCATTTTTAATGATGAGGGATGGGAGCTGTTGGCATGGAGGAGGGAGTTCCCCGCCGAGGGCTTGCGATAAAGAGTGGTGCCTAAAGTTCTATCCTTATTGATAAAGATTTGAATATCTAGGAAGGTCATCTTTTCTTGGCTTGCTTTCATAGTAAAACTTAGGTTATATTGATTCGTCTTAAGACTTTCAAAAAACAAGAGTAGGTCAGGGTGGCCCCCTGTCCAAATGAAGAAGATATCATCTATATATCGTCTCCAAATTGGTATCCATTCTAGAAAGTATTGCATGTTATCGTCAGAGAATAAATCCCGCTCCCACCCCCCCAGATACAGGTTTGCATAGGAAGGAGCACATTTAGTTCCCATGGCTACACCCTGTATCTGGAGGTAGTTCAAAAATAAAAATACTGTTGTGCAGAATAAATCGCAAAAGGTCTAGAATAGAATGAATATTTATTCATTTTATATTTATATTTTTGAATAACATATTCCATATGTAGCCCGTCTCTCCAACCTGGATCGCCTTTATTTTTTCAACTTGCACGGACACCCAGGCATTTGTTGATTGTGGTTCTTAATCAATGATCCCCTCTCCAAATGCCTTTTTGGTCTCCTGCGCATTGTTGTATTTTTATTTCTATATTTAAAATGGCTTGTTTGACTATAGAGGGAACAGCTGATGTTCGTCATCAGTCCTGCTCACTCCTTCCTAAGCCGTCTTAGTTCCCCTCCCATCAGGTGAGGGCAAAGGATCTTCTAAAATGGTGATCGGCGACTGCACACACAGGCAGTCTCTAACATCTGCCATTTAGTTTGGAGCGCATGCGCAGTGATACCTCATATACGTCCGCGGAGCGGCGGTGACGTCAGACGCCGGCCGCTCCGGAGTGTAATACTTAAACGGGGAGTTTCATTTGCGCTCCCCGTCATTTCTCTGCTGGACATCACTGAGCAAGGAGGGTAGGATCTCTCCTCCTCTGCATATTCAATCCCTGGACATTTTTCTACAAGGTAGGAAGCCCCTTCTGTGGCAGCCTGTGCATTTCCCTATTTAAACTGTTCAACATTGATTAACCCTAGACTTTACACTTAATCTTAATTTTAGTTACTAATGTGGCTATTTTCACTGTTTAGGTTCTGGTTTCAGGTGTAGGCTGATCTTGCCTCCTTCCCTTCCAAACCTGTCAAACATCTCCACATTGAAGTCTTTGTTTCCTCACATCCCATGACGGTGCTTATGTCCCACTCAACACCCAGGATGTCATTAATAACAAATATTGATTCTATTTAAAATAACACCAAAGGTAAAACCATTTTAATATTTCTGTATATCATGATTTCTGGATTGAAAACAATCAATCAGATTTTCTATACAAATATTTTTTTATACAGATATAATTATCTTTGCCCTGTTGTTTCAATTAGGACATTATAAAGTGTGACCATACAAGTATTACCTCTGCAAGTTATTTGGCGATTCAGGAACTCAATGAGAGTGGGTTACTCTATGGATGAATTTTTTCACTGCTTGGTGATCTTCAGCCTCACTTTATTATTCTTATTAGAAAATGTATGTTTTAGGTAAGGCTGAGAACTTTCTTTTGTGTTATATTTTTCTACTGCAGTTCTAATATCTTAATTTAATCTGAACAATTGCAATATATCAATACTGATCTATATATGCTTTATGCAATGTCTTACAAACTTATAATTTGACATATTAGCTCTCCCCATTATTAAGAACTGTTTAAATTCATGATCTTACATTGTACTGATTATTTTTCTTTTCTATGCAAATTCCAGTTTTTACTAACGGTACCACATGATCTCCTGAAGAAGCTCCACAGAGCAAAACATGTTGAGAAAACAAGTGGTATCTGTAATATAAATTGTTGTTACATTTTATATTTACCATTTTGAAAAATACTGTACTATATGAGGCCTTTATCAGGCTCTTTTTAAATCAATTTGTAATAAAAATTTTTCTTTTACTTTAACGTGGCTTCAATATACATTTTGAACATTGACACCTTTAAAGTCCCAAGGCTCTATGCCTAAAGCCCTTTCTCTTGATCTATATATATATATATATATATATATATATATATATATATATATATATATACACACACACACACACATACATACAACTCTCGTATATATATATCCACTGTATCCAGTTTAGCTATATCTCACTGCAGGTCGTTCCTGGAGTACTGTTTCTAATATACTTCAGGTGGTGTACACAGTATACAGTGCTGTGCACCCATAGTGCAGTTACTTATACTTTTCTGGTGGTCAATACAGTGCGCCCATAGTTGTTATTAAACTTCTGTTGGGGTATACAGTACCGTGCACCCCTAGTGCAGTTGCTACTACTTTCCTGGTGGTGTACACAATACATACAGTGCACCCATAGATGTTATTACACTTCTGCTGGTGTACACAGTACCGTGCACCCCTAGTGCAGTTGCTACTACTTTCCTGGTGGTGTACACAATACATACAGTGCACCCATAGTTGTTATTACACTTCTGTTGGTGTACACAGTACCGTGCACCCCTAGTGCAGTTGCTACTACTTTCCTGGTGGTGTACACAGTACACAATACAGTGTAGTTTTTTTTGCTAAACAAAATTTACAGCAAGTCCGGAACGCCACCAAGGAGAGGCAGACACTCACAGGCCACTAAAAGAAGGCAAGCAGGCTCTGTGTCTACAGTCGACAGTGCTGGTCATGGACATGGTGCATCCTCAGCACGTGGCCGTAGGGCACGCTTGTCCTTTTTTCCTGCAGCTGGCCGTGTTATTGAGCCACAACATGCAGAAGAGTTGGTGGAATGGATAACAAAGCCATCCTCAGCCTCCTCATCCTCTGTCACCCAGTCTCAGAGTAGTTTGCCTGGCAATGCAGCTGCCAAAGTGGCCTATTCCATCGGCTCCATGTCAACAGTCACTTCTTCCCTAGCCCCACCATTATGCACAGAGGAGTCCCCCAAACTATTCAACCATAGTGTCAGGTACATGCTGCAGGAGGATGCGCAGCGATTTGAAGGCTCTGATGATGGTACCCAGGTTGAGGAAGGGAATAACATCAGCCTAGAGAGAGGGGGTGCCCAAGATGGTCAAGAAACTGGCAGTCATGTTCCCCCAGCTGCAGCATACTGCCAAGTTTGCTCCAGTGATGAGGAGGGAGGGAGGGGATGATGGGGTCACTGATTCAACTTGGGTGCCTGATAGAAGAGAGGGGGAGGAGGAGGAGGCACATCTCCAACGAGGTAGGATGCCCTCCGGGGGGCAGCCACCCTATTGCATCACATTACAGAGCTAAGCAGGTGCAGGGCGCTGCTGACTCCCCGCATATTTTGAAAAGTTCTTTGGTGTGGCCCAAAGAAGATTGTACCGTTGCGGTTTGCAACATATATCTGAAGCGTATCAAGCGTGGTCAAAACAGCAGCCGCTTGGGCACCACATGCTTGACCAGATATGACGACCTCCCATGCAGTCCGTTGGCAACAGCACTTAAAAGACCCACATCAAACAACAAGGTGGACCTCTCCTTGCTCCTAATCAGCTGGGATCTCCAACCCCACTATACCCTCCAGTCCTCTCAGAAACTTGCACTGAGAGGGATGAAGGTATAGAAATAGGTGTCCCAAGTACTTGAGGACAATTTTAGCGGATTTCCCTATCCCAGTTGCTAAACCGTCTTAAGAAATTCGGTCCCAGCCATCCACATGCTCAGTGTCTGAATACTAGCTTGGCCAAATTGCTAGCACTGCAACTGCTGCCTTTTCAGCTGGTAGACTCTGCCCCCTTTCGTGAATTTGTGGAATGTGCGGCACCTCAGTGGCAGGTTCCCAAACGCCATTTCTTTTCACGCAAGGCCATTCTGGCTCTCTACCAGCATGTGGAAGGCAATGCCTTGGCCTTGTTGGACAGGGTGGTCAGTAGTAGGGTGTATATTACTGCTGACTCATGGTCCAGCAGGCATGGACAGGGACATTACCTTTCTTTCATGGCGCACTGGGTAACTCTGCTGGCAACTGGGAAGGATGCAGGACAGGGTTCAGTATTGTTGGCCCTTGTTCCGCCACCACGCCTCCAAAATGCTAATGGTGATTCTGCCACAGCTCTCTCCTCCACCCCCTCCTTTTCTTCTTCCTCTATGGCCTCTTCCTCTGCAGAGTCCTCTGAACCAGCGGTGCTCCGTAGGCGTTCAAGGGGCTAAGCAAGCACTCAGGCAAAAAGATGCCATGCGGTGCTTGATTTGGTCTGCTTAGGGGACAGGAGCCACACTGGGGCAGAGATTCTGTCAGCGCTGCAGGGGCAGGCTCAGAGGTGGTTGACGCCATGCCAGCTTCAGCCAGGAATGGTTGTATGCGACAATGGCACCAACCTCCTCTCCGCCTTCAGACAGGGACACTTAACCCATGTTCCCTGTTTGGCTCACATCCTGAATTTGGTTGTACAGCGGTCTTGAGCAGGTACCCGGGTTTACAGGATCTCCTGAGGCAGGCCATTTCTCCCGGTCATATAATGCCAGTGTTCAGCTGGCTGACATTCGAAGAGATGCAACCTGCCCAAGAACCGCCTCATTTGTGACATGCTCAAAAGGTGGAACACAATGTTGGCAATGCTACAGCAGCTGCACATGCAGCAGAGGGCCATCAATGAGTACCTGTGAGAGTATGGCACCAGGACAGGGTTAGGGGAGCTCGGCTTTTTTTCACCACGCCAGTGGCTACTGATCAAGGATGCATGCACTGTCCTGTCACCATTTGAGGAGGCCACGAGGATGGTGAGCAGTGACAGTGAATGCATCAGTGATAATGTCCCTCTTGTCTATCTTCTGGAGCACACGCTTCATGGAATAATGGACAGGGCACTTGAGGCAGAACAGCGGGAGGAAGAGGAGGACTTCCTTACCTCTCAAGGCCCCCTTTATCCAAGATACTAGTATTCCTGCAGGCCCGCCAATCACGCAGTAAGAAAAAGTGGGGGAGGAGGATTGTGTCAGCATGGAGGTGGAGGATAACACTCAGCATCAGCAGCAGTTTCAAGGTATAGTTTGCAGTTCTGAGAAACCCATGGAGTTGTACGTGGCTGGGAGGAGGTGGTTGAGGATCATGTGATCCTTAGTGATCCAGAGGACTCAGGATTGAATGTCTCTGCAAACCTATGCTGCATGGCCTCCCTGATCCTGCAAAGCCTGCAAAAGGACCCTAGGATTTGTGGTATCAAGGAGAGGGATCATTACTGGCTGGCAACCCTTCTTGATCCACGTTACAAGGGTAAGGTTGCAGAACTTATCCAGCCTTTGCAGAGGATGAAACATCTTCAGGAGGCCTTGCAGAAAGGTTTGTGCAATGCGGTTACAATTTCCTGATGCTGGACAACGTGTTGCTGAGGTTTCGCTCAGTCACAGAAAGAGCGGTGGAGAAGGTGGCCAGCTGACCGATGCCTTCAGGCAATTCTTCAGTCCTCAGCACCCAGGTCTGATCGGTTCCAGCAACCATTGCCAGCGTCTGAATTACATGGTGCAGGAATATCTAGGGGCAAGATCAGACCTGGAGACCTTTCCACCAGAACATCCACTGGGTCTTGCGGATGGACCACTGGCCAGAGCTTGCTCAATATGCAATTGAGCTACTGGCCTGTCCTGCATCCAGAGTTCTTTCTGAACACACATTCAGTGCTGCTGGAGGCTTTGTAACCGATCACAGAGTGCGCCTGTCCACAGACTCTGTTGATCAGCTCACATTCATAAAAATGAATCAGTCTTGGATCACCAGCTACCAAGCACCTGATGCTGATGTAACCAAATGATTTTTCTATGGCTGTGGGATCCCTTGAAGACTGCATATGCTGAGGGACTATCTTATTATGCTGAGTGACTATCCTATTCTGCCTCAATTTTCATGATGATAGCTTCTAAGAATATTTTCAGTTCAGGGCACCACCACCACTACCTAAGGGCCAATTTTTCTGCCCCTGTTTAACAGGGGCGTGCAATTACAATTTTTGATCAAATATTTAACAGCAGGGCTCATTCCTGCACTCAACAAGAGTATCTGTGAGGGGTTGCAGTGTTGTGGCACCACCACCACTGCCTAAGGCCCAATTTTTCTGCCCCTGCTTAACAGGGGTGTGTAAGTACAACTTTTGATCAAATATTTAACAGCAGGGCCTGTTCCTGTGCTCAACAAAAGTATCTGTGAGGCTTTACAGTGTTGTGCCACCACCACCACCGCCTAAGGCCCAATTTTTCTGCCCCTGTTTAACAGGGGCATGTAATTACAATTTTTGATCCAATATTTCACAGCAGGGCCTGTTCCTGCGCTCAACAAAAGTATCTGTGAGGCTTTACAGTGTTGTGCGACCACCAACACCTAAGGCCCAATTTTTCTGCCCCTGTTTAACAGGGGCATGTAATTACAATTCTTGATATAATATTTTACAGCAGGGTCCATTCCAGCGCCCACAAGAGTAACTGTGAGGGCTTACAGTGTTCTGGTACCACTAACACCTAAGGCCCAATTTTCCGCAGAGTGTATAGGGCAGGCCCCTACTTTCAAACATCCAACTTACAAACGACTCCTAATTTCAAACAGAAGGAGACAACAGGAAGTGAGAGGAAATCTACCCCTAGGAAGAGAAATTCTCTCATGTAAGAGTTAATATGGGAAAAAGGTGTCTCCCCACTGATGCTTTATCACCAATCCTTGTTTCCCTAATAACCCAAAATTTTCAAAATCCAATTGTCATTGGGACAGAAAGTGAGGTGAAATCTTCTGAACAGGGGCACAGACAGCAAAACAAATGTTACAGGGGTGATGATAACCCTTCCCTATGTTATCCAAAAAGCTTAAAAATAGATTTTTTGGCTGGAGCTACGCGTACAAAATGTTCCTGTTTCAAATTTCAAACAGATTCAACTTAAGAACAAACCTACAATCTTGTTTGTAACCCGGGAACCGCCTGTACACTGCTGCTGTTTAGAGTATATAGGGCCTTGGGGCCCCACACCTTTTTTTAAAAATGTGGGTGCGGGGTTCACCTTATAATCCATACCAGACCCAAAGGGCCTGGTAATGGGCTGGGGGCAACATTACATTACAGCCGCAAGCAGTTTTAAATGACTTTTATTCCTTTAGAAATGTCATTTTGTGCAGGGACTGTTCTAAACAAGGGAAAAATGCACCACTTTACAGGCATACTATAGACACCCCCCAAGCACGATATTTAAAGGAATATTACACTTTTATTGTTTCACTTTAAGCATTATTAAAATCACTGCTCCTAAAAAAACGGCCATTTTTAAAACTTTTTTTTGCATTGATACATGTCCCCTGGGGCAGGAGCCGGGTCCCCAAACACTTTTTATGACAATAACTTGCATATTAGCCTTTAAAATTAGCACTTTTGATTTTTCACATTTGAGTCCCATAGACTAACGGGGTTCGCATGTTCGCACAAATTTTTAGTCTGTTTGTATATTCTGCCATGAACCAAAGTGAACCAAACTGGGGGTGTTTGGTTCATCCCTAGCAGTATGTATAGGAGAGGAGTGCAGAGGGTATGACAGTAAGCACTATGTACAGGAGGAGAGCAGTGCAGAGGATATGACAGTGAGCACTATGTACAGCAGAGGAGTGTGGAGGGTAAGACAGTTGGCAGTATGTACAGGAGAGCAGTGTGGGGGTGTATGACAGTGAGCAGAATTTACAGGAGAGGAGTGTGGAGAGTATGACAGTGGGCAGTATGTAAAGGAGAGGAGTGTGGAGGGTATGACAGTGAGCAGTATGTACAGGAGAGCAGTGTTGGGGTGTATGACAGTGGGCAGTATGTACAGGAAAGGAGAGTGGAGGGTATGACAGTGGGCAGTATGTACAGGAGAGGAGTGCAGAGGGTATGACAGTGGGCAGTATGTACAGGAGAGCGGTGTGGGGGTGTATGAAAGTGGGCAGTATGTACAGGAAAGTAGAGTGGAGGGTATGACAGTGGGCAGTATGTACAGGAGAGGAGTGCAAAGCATATGATAGTGAGCAGAATTTACAGGAGAGGAGTGTGGAGAGTATGACAGTGGGCAGTATGTACAGGAGAGGAGTGTGGAGGGTATGTGTCAGGGCTGGGCTCAGCCCTCCCTTCTCAGAGCCCAGTTGTCAGTACTCATCATTCCACAGTGACTCACCTGGTGATCATATCCTGCTCGTTAACAAGCCCTGCTGGCTATTTAAGCTGCCTGGATTAGATCTCCTGTGCCTTCGCCTTGGTCAACATATCTAGAACTCTCTGCTGGTTTCCTGTTGAAGACTTGCCTGGCTGACGTCCCTTCTGGTTCCCGATCCTGTCTGTTGCTCTGACTACGCTGATCTCTGGCTCCCCCATCTGATTCATGGTTCCTGACAGTATGATAGTTGACAGTATGTACAGGAGAGTGTGAAGGGTATGACAGTGGGCGGTATGTACAGGAGAGGTGTGTATGGATATGGATATATATATATATATATATATATATATATATATATATATATATATATATATATATATATATATATATATTGTATGGAGGGGAGGGGTGAGAACTGTATATATGGTCTATGGAGGGGAGGGGTGAGAACTGTATTAATGAGTGGTTTATGGGGGAGGGACTGTATATATGGATGGTGTATGGGGGCTGAGGACTGTATATATGGATGGTGTATGGAGGGAAGGGGATGAGGACTGTATATATGGATGGTGTATGGAGGGGAGGGGTGAGAACTGTGTATTGTTGGCTGAGTATTGACATGATGCACTGGAAGCTTGTTGAATGCAGAGAATAACTTTACTTTCATGGAGAATTGCAGAAGATATATTCACATCATGGTAACAGGAACACACACAAGTACACACTTAGAGAAAGAAGGTACTTCCTCTGATTACATCATATCATAGAATACATGCACATTACACTATAATACTACAGCACCACCTGCTGCATATATAGGTATAACGCAAATCTGTTTTTAAGCTTTTTGGAAAACATAGGGAAGGGTTATCACCCCTGTGACATTTGTTTTGCTGTCTGTGCTCCTCTTCAGAAGATTTCACCTCACTTTCTGTCACAATGACAAATGTTTTCAGAAAATTTGGTGTTTTTAGTGAAACAAGGATTGGTGATAAAGCATCAGTGGAAAATAGAAACGTTTTTCTCATATTAACTCTTACAGGAGAGAATTTCCCTTCCTAGGGGTAGATTTCATCTCACTTCCTGTTGTCTCCTTCCGTTTGCAAGTAGGAGTCGTTTGTAAGTTGGATGTTTGAAAGTAGGGGCCTGCCCTATATACTCTGCAGAAATTGTGGCCTTTGGTGTTGGTGTTGCCACAAAACTGTAAGCCCTCACAGGGCTCTGCTGTGAAATATTAGATCAAAAATTGTAATTACATGACCCTGTTGAACAGGGGCAGAAAAATTGGGCCTTTGGTGATGGTGGTGGTGCCACAACACTGTAAGTCCTCACAGTTACTCTTGGTGGGTGCTGGAACAGGCCCTGCTGTGAAATATTAGATCAAGAATTGTAATTACATGCACGTGTTGAACAGGGGCAGAAAAATTGGGCCTTTGGTGGTGGTGGTGCTGGTGCCACAACACTGTAAGTCCTCACAGTTACTCTTGGTGGGCGCTGGAACGGGCCCTGCTGTGAAATATTAGATCAAGAATTGTAATTACATGCACCTGTTGAACAGGGGCAAAAAAATTGGGCCTTTGGTGGTGGTGGTGCTGGTGCCACTACACTGCAACCCCTCACAGATACCCTAGTTGGAGCGCAGGAACGAGCCCTGCTGCAAAGAATTGCATCAAAAATTGTAATTACACGTCCCCTGTTAAACAGGGGCTGAAAAATTGGGCCTTAGCCACTGGTGGCAGCGTCCATAAACAAAAATATTCTTACAAGCTATCAGCATGATCATTGAGGAGGAAGAGGATAGTCAACTCAGCATAACAGGATAGTCACTCAGCATCAGCATAGGCAGTCTTGAAGGGATTTGACATTTCAAAAAAATTTATTCGGTTACATCAGCATCAGGTGCTTGGTATCTGGTGGTGATCCAAGACTGATTCATTTTTATGAAGGTCCATTGATCGACCGAGTCAGTGGTTAGGCGCATCCTGTGATCGGTTACAAAGCCTTCAGCAGCACTGAATGTGCGTTCCGAAAGAATAATGGATGCAGGACAGGTCAGTAGCTCAATTGCATACTGTGCAAGCTCTGGCCATTGATCCATCCTCAAGACCCAGTAACCCAGAGGATTTTCAGTGGGAAAGGTGTCCAAGTCAGATCTTGCCCCTAGATATTCCTGCACCATGTAAAACAGACGCTGGCGATGGTTGCTGGAACCGATCATACCTTGTGGCTGCGGACTAAAAAACTGTCTGAACGCATCGGTCAGACGGCCACCTTCTCCACCGCTCCTTCTTTGACTGACCGAAGCCTTGGCAACACATTGTCCAGGAACAGGAGTTTGTAACCGCCCAGTTACTGGGAACGCGTTGCACAGACCTTTCTGCAAGGCCTCCCGAAGATGTTTCATCCTCTGCTCCCTCTGCGACGGCAAGATAAGGTCTGCAACCTTACTCTTGTAACGTGGATCAAGGAGGGTTGCCAGCCAGTAACGATCCCTCTCCTTGATACCACGAATACGAGGATCCTTCCGCAGGCTTTGCAGGATCAGGGAAGCCATGCAGCATAGGTTTGCTGAGGCATTCGGTCCGGAGTCTTCTGGGTCACAAAGGATGACATGATCCGCAGCCACCTCCTCCCAGCCACGTACAAGTCCATGGGTTTCTTGGGACTGTAAATGATCCCTTAAAGACTGCTGCTGATGCTGAGTGCCAGGCTCCACCTCCATGCTGACAAAATCCTCCTCCTCCTCCTCGTCCTCTTCTTGTGTGATTGGCGGGCACGCAGGAACACTCTCTGGATAAAGGGGGCCTTGAGAGCTAAGGGAGTCCTCCTCTTCCTCCCTCTGTTCTGCCTCAAGTGCCCTTTCCATTATTCCATGCAGCGTGTGCTCCAACAGGTAGACAAGAGGGGCAGTATCACTGATGCATGCACTGTCACTGCTCACCATCCTCGTGGCCTCCTCAAATGATAACAGGACAGTGCATGCATCCCTGATCATGGCCCACTGGCGTGGGAAAAAAAAAAAACAAGCTCCCCTGACCCTGTCCTGGTGCCATAGTCGCACAGGCACTCATTGATGGCCCTCTGCTGTGTGTGCAGCCGCTGCAGCATGGCCAATGTTGAGTTCCACCTGGTGGGCATGTCACAGATTAGGTGGTTCTTGGGCAGGTTAAATTCCTTTTGGAGGTCAGCCAGCCGAGCACTGGCATTATATGACCGGCGGAAATGCACACAGACTTTCCTGGCCTGCCTCAGGACATCCTGTAAGCCCGGGTACCTGCCCAAGAACCGCTGCACCACCAAGTTAAAGACATGAGCCAAACAGGGCACATGGGTCAGTTGTCCCTGTTGGAGGGCAGAGAGGAGGTTGGTGCCATTGTCGCAAACCACCATTCCTGGCTTAAGTTGGCGTGGCGTCAACCACCTCTGAACCTACCCCTGCAGAGCTGACAGAATCTCTGTGCCAGTGTGGCTCCTGTCCCCCAAGCACACCACCTTAAGCACCGCATGGCCTCTTTTGGCCTGCGTACTTGCATAGCCCCTTGAACGTCTACGGAGCACCACTGGTTCCGAGGACAAAGCACAGGAAGAGGTCATGGAGGAAGAAGAGGAGGAAGGAGAAGGAGAGAGGTGTGTTAGAATCACCAGTAGTAGCATTTTTGAGGCGTAGTGGCGGAAAAACCTCCAACACTACTGCACCTTGCCCTGCATCCTTCCCAGCTGCCAGAGTCACCCAATGCGCCATGAAACTTAGGTAACGTCCCTGCCCATGCCTGCTGAACCATGAGTCAGCAGTAATATGCACTTTACCGCTGACTGCCCTGTCCAGCGAGGCCAAGACATTGCCTTCCACATGCCGGTAAAGAGTCGGAATCGCCTTCCATGAGAAAAAGTGGCGTTTGGGAACCTGCCACTGAGGAACCGCACATTCCACAAACTCACGGAAGGGGAGTCTACCAACTGAAAAGGTAGCAGTTGAAGTGCTAGCAATTTTGCCAAACTAGCATTCAACCGCTGGGCATGTGGATGGCTGGGAGCGAACTTCTTTCTGCGGTGCAGCAGCTGGGGCAGGGAAATTTGCCTGGTACAATCTGACGTCAGTGTACTGATAGCAGATTGCCCGCAAGTACTTGGCTGTGACACACCTAATTCTACACCTTCATTCCTCTCAGTGCAGGTCTCAGAGAGGACTGAAGGTATAGTGGGGTTGGAGATCCCAGCTGATGAGGAGCAAGGAGAGGTCCTCTTTGTTCTTTGGTGTGGGTCTTTTAGGTACGCTTGCCAACTAACTGCATGGCAGGTCAACATATGTCTGGTCAAGCATGTGGTGCCCAAGCAGGAGATGTTTTAGCCACGCGAGATACGCTTGAGACATACGTTGCAAATAGCAGCGGTGCGATCTGATGCACTCATCTCAAAAAAAAAGGCCCACACCAAAGAACTTTTGGAATAACATGCAGAGACAGCAGTGCCCTGCACATGCAGAACTCTGCGGTGTGATACAGTCAGTGTGCTGCCCATAGGCTGGCCCCTGGAGGGCATCCTGCCTCGGTGATGTGCCTCCTCCTCTCTCCTATCAGACACCCACGTGGAGTCAGTGACCTCATCATCCCCTCCCTCCTCATCACTGGAGCAAACCTGGCAGTATTCTGCAGCAGGGGGAACATGACTGCCAGATTGCTGTCCTTCTTGGGCACCCCCTCTGTCTGGGCTCACGTTACTGCCTTTCTCTAGCTGAGTACCATCATCGGAGCCTGCAAAACTCTAGGCATCATCCTGGAGCATGTAATCAACACTGTGGTCAAACAGTTCGGGGGACTCCTCAGGAGGACATGGTGGGGCTAGGGAAGGAGTCACTGATGCCATTGAGCCGAGGAAAGAGGCCGTGTTGGCAACTGCTTTGCCAGACAAAGTACCCTGAGCCTGGGTGAGAGAGGATGAGGAAGATGAGGACTGCTTGGTCATCTACTCGACCAAGTCTTCGCATGTTGCGGCTCAACATGGCCAGCTGCTGAAAAAAAGGCCAAGTGTGTCCAAAGGCCACGTGCTGATGAGGATGCACCGTGTCCACGACCAGCACTGTTGCCTCTAGACACAGAGCCTGCTTGCCCTCTTTTAATGGCTTGTGACTGTCTTCCTCTCCTTGTTGGCCTTCCAGACATACTATTGGCCTGCAGTGAGATGTAGCTGCACAAAATTGGGATGTGTATATATATATATATATATATATATATACACACCGATTATACTGCAGCTAGCAGAATCAACTGCCTGCGTGTAGTATTATTAGTATGAGAACACCTGGACTTGTCTTCAGGTAGCTATACTGTAGGTGCAACTGTGCAGGGTACACAGTACAGTAACTGGAAATACATCAAGAGCCTACACAAGCACCTGGCTTAAGGTAGCTATACTGTAGGTGCAACTGTGCAGGGTACACAGTACAGTAACTGGAAATACGTCAAGAGCCTACACAAGCACCTGGCTTCAGGTAGCTATACTGTAGGTGCAACTGTGCAGGGTACACAGTACAGTAACTGGAAATACGTCAAGAGCCTACACAAGCACCTGGCTTCAGGTAGCTATACTGTAGGTGCAACTGTGCAGGGTACACAGTACAGTAACTGGAAATACTGTAAAAACACCTGCCTGCCTGTCAGTATATTAGGAATAAAGGATCTAGCTAAACTGATTACAGTGTATGTATATAGATATATATATCTATATACACACACACACACACACACACACCTGGGATGCATATATATACACAATACACTGTAAGTGCAGCTAACTGACTCAACCTGCCTACTCTAACTTAAATCAAATGACACTGTCACTCTGTCTATCTCTCTCCAGTGTCCACTGCAACACACTACACAAGGCCACCACGGAGGCGGCCTTATATAGTGTGGGGCCTGTACTAAACCCCCTGAGCCATAATTGGCAAAAGCCTCCTTGGCTTTGGCCAGTTACGGATCACTGTACACACAGCGCTGTTATTGGCCAAGCATGCGGGTCATAGTGCATGCTTGGCCAATCATCAACCAACAATTTACTGCGATGCCGCAGTGAATTATGGGCCGTGACATGCCACTCGAGTTCGGCGCGAACGGCCCATATCGTCCGTAATTCGGCGAACGACCGAACACGCGATGTTTCTTGTCGAACATGCGTTCAACTCGAACACGAAGCTCATCCCTAATGGACAGTATTGAATGCCAATGTTGTTTATATTCAGAATGTATATTGTGCGAATATTAACCTCCCAAAATATCAATATGATAATAAATTATTAAACACAATAAAAAAGAAAGAAAAATTAGATATATTAATGTGATGAACCACAGTGCACAAATATCTCAACAGGACAGCATACCGCTGTAAAGAAATGTCTTTGGAGATTGATGAATTTGGACAGGTTTCAATGAGTAACGCCAGTGATAGATGGCTTGCTCATATATTCAGCTGCTCATTAGCATGGGCTGGCTTCTGGCTTTCAAAGAACTTCCGCAGTATGAAACAAAGAAAAAGACCATTGAGCCGATAGTATATTAAATATTCCCTATAAGCTAAGAGTAAACTTCACTCACA
Organism: Aquarana catesbeiana; assembly: GCF_042186555.1. Classification (NCBI taxonomy): domain Eukaryota; kingdom Metazoa; phylum Chordata; class Amphibia; order Anura; family Ranidae; genus Aquarana; species Aquarana catesbeiana. The sequence goes on from NC_133328.1 coordinate 261,130,997, forward strand.
CTTTCCAGCAGAAGGAATTGCATATGGTAAGGTAAAAACGAATCACTGTGGTTCATCACATTAATATATCTCATTTTTTTCTTTCTTTTTTATTGTGTCTAATAATTTATTATCACATTGATATTTAGTTATAGGATTTTGTTATGGTGAAGAATGCTATGTTATTTATAATAGGTTCCATTTGCTTATTTTTGCACATGATTCACTGATTAACCATTAGGAGGTCACACCGTGTTATATTGGGAGGTTAATATTAGCGCAATATACATTTTGAATATAAACAACATTTTTTTGTGTGATATCAGTCCACATACACAATAATTACTGCTATATTATTTGGGCATCTTCTAGTATTTGTCACTTATTTAGTTATTTACTAGTTCATATCAGCGCTCACCTTTTTATTGAATGTCAATAAGGCTCCTTTCACACGATCAGACCATTCAGGTCCACCTGTCAGTTTTGACGGCAGACCTGAACGGGCGCTCCATGTTAGCCTATGGAGCGACGGATGTCAGCGGAGACATGTCTGCTGACATCCGACCCGGTCCGATCCGCAAAAAGACGGATGGCCCTACATCCTGATCCATCGCTGGTGGATCGGATCAGGTGAGATCTGATGAAAACGGACATGCTGTCCGTTTTCATCCGATCCCTCCATAGGCAGCAGTGGTGCCTCACAAGCCTCTCCCCGCTCAGTGAGCAGAGAGGGACCTGTCATCTGCTGGCTCAGCGGAGATCAACAGAGAGATCTCTCGCTGAGCCGGAGGACCGAGGCAGACTCCGTGGAAGAGGAGTCCGCCTCGTGAGAATGAGGCCTAACACCTTGCTCTTGATTATCCCTCAGTAGGTGATACTTGACATTGATGTGTTTGGTCCTAGGATTGACCCTTTCTGATTGTGTAAGCTTTATACAATACATCCCTGGTTGTCTACAAAAATGGGAATTGGTTTCGACATGTCTACCCCAATATCCACAAAAAGTTGACGAATCCATATTGCTTCTTGAATCCATATCGCTTCAGTGCTGCTGCAATGTACTTATGGTTCCTTCCCCATACTGAAAGATAAATCCACTAGTGGGTTTGCGGTCTCTGCAGTCCCTGGCCTAATCAGCATCCACATATCCAACCAGTTTTGGATCTGATGTTGCCGCTAACCGTAACTTCATCTGAATTGTTCCTTTGAGGTAATGCATCTTTTTACTGTGGTGCAGTCATGCTGACAGGGAGCAGAGACTTTCCTGCATAGTATGCCCACTGCTGTGGCTATGGCTGGTCTTGTCACGGTGGCAACATATAGCAGCTTACCGATTGCTCTTTTGATAGCCTGGTTCCATAGGAGTTTTCACTTCCTTCTTGCATATGGAATCATTGCAAGATTTCTGAGATTTTCTGAGATTGAGAAGATAACTACCATCTTTTTCTCTCTCTCTTTGGATTCCCAGGTAGTGACTAATGTTCCCTAGCTCTTTTATTTCAAAATTTCCTTTCAGCTTGTGAACTATCTGATTGCAATCTCCTTTTTCAAAACAGGTTATAATGTCCTCAACATAGATAAGGATGTATACCCATCTGTCTTCTTGATTCCTGAAGGTTCTGAAGAAGCTTGCCCAATTGTGGGTGGGTGAAACATTTCAACCATGGGATGGACCCACCATGGCCTCTGAAGCACAGCATCTCACAGTGAGAGGGTGAAGGAACTCAGCAGCTCTGGGAATCAACAAGACTGTTAACAGGAGCATAACCTGAAGCTGAAGACACTATGGATCAGTGAGAACCTGCGAGGAACCCGGTAATCTAGGAAGAAGGTGCTGACAGGCAGTGCATGCAGTCAGGAAGATTTCACTAAGAGTGGCCGCGGCTCCTCCACAACCGTGTATGCACAACTAAGTCGGCTAACACTCATACACTGCCTCTAACAGACATCCCTGTGCCTATCATGGACCCGTAGCCCAACTTCACTCCGCACAGTGACTGTCTGAGCCGACCAACTTAGAACATATTCATGTATGACTCCAGCTCCTCCAGAGCAAGTACAGCTGCAAACTTTTTTGGCTCCAGTGACCAACTACTATCTTATCAGATGCACAGTGTAATGACACCCCGAGTATGAAAGGGGTTAAAGTCGTTTAGGACATTCCATACCCAAACACATAGGCAGCTACTGAGCACTTCAATCAGACGAACAAGGAACCCATACAAATAATTCTCCCCCAAATACGAGACAAGGCTCTGTCTTGAGGTTCAAGCAGGAATGAATCTTTATTCAAACACATGTTATACAGATCCCACTTGAAAACAATTCCCCCCACCCTTGGAAAACAGGGCGGGTTAAACTGTCCAATGACAATGGACACACAGGTCAAGTGTGCTTAACTTCTCATCAGTAAACAGTCTTAACGGGGGGCTGCTGGAGAAATCCCCCCTCTTTCCTCACAGTAAGACCATAATAGTTGAGGCAGACAGCCACAATAGACAATAGAATACAGTGACCCCCAACCATCACAGCAAAGATTCCACAACAGGATGAGACAGCACACATTATATATACATATAAACAGCATTGAGTCTGACTAGCACAGATCATAGTGGGGTTCTCATTCACCCTGTGCCCCTAATAGTGACTCCCGTCACATGGCTCCCTCCTTGTGGAACACTCCTTGATCCTTCTTGGGTCAACTTGGGGATGTCCGGAACTAGGAGGCCGGAGTGATGTCTGTTTGCCGGGACAACCCACAGCATTGCCATTTTGCTTACCGGGTCTGTAGCTGATGGTGAAATTGTAAGTTTGCAGGGCTAAGCTCCACTGCAGCAACCTGCTATTGTCTCCTGAGAACCGGTTAAGCCAGACCAATAGGTTGTGGTCGGTGACTAATGAAAATTCCTAACCGTATAAATAAGGGTTCAACTTTCAAGGGCCCAGACCAGGGCCAAGCACTCCTTCTCCACTGCTGCTTAGCTCACTTCCCGGGGTAATAGATTTCTGCTCAGGTATGCGACAGGGTGTTCTCTTACATCCTCCCTGATTTGGCTCAGCACAGCCCCCAGTCCAAACATGGAAGCGTCTGTGTGGACAAGGAAATGTTTGTTAGGTACTGGGGCAGCCAAGACAGGGGCATTTACAAGTGCTTGCTTGAGGGCTAGAAACGCGGCTTCACAAGCTGGAGACCACAGGACCTGCCTAGGTAAATTCTTTTTCGTCAGGTCAGTCTAGGGCTTGGCAATAGCACTATAATCAGGGACAAAACGCCGGTAGTACCCTGCAGTCCCCAAGAAGGCTAATACCTGGGTCTTAGTACGGGGTGTGGGCCAATTAGCTACTGCCTCTACCTTGGCTGGCTCTGGTCTCTGGTTCCCACACCCTACTCGGTGTCCCAGGTACTGCACCTCCGCCATACCTAGATGGCATTTGTCTGGTTTCAAGGTCAGGCCTGCGGCCCGAATCTTGTCCAGAACCACCCCTACATGAACCAGGTGCTCCTCCCAAGACCCACTGTAGATCGCAATGTCATCCAGGTATGCACATGCAAAATCCTGAAAGCCATCGAGGAGCCTATCCACCATACGTTGGAAGGTAGCCGGGGCATTTTTCATCTCGAATGGCATGACCTTAGACTGGTACAGGCCAAACGGGGTAACAAATGCTGACTTGGGGATAGCATCCTCGGCCAGGGGAATCTGCCAATAGCCCTTACACAGGTCTAGTGTAGTTAAATGTCCCCTGGCTATATGATCTAGCAGTTCGTCTACCCTGGGCATTGGGTAGGCGTCAGTGGTGGTCTTCTCATTGAGTCGCCTGTAGTCCACGCAGAACCGGGTATTTCTGTCTTTTTTAGGCACCAGGACTACAGGCGAGGCCCAAGGACTGTCAGAGGGCTCAATGACTCCTAACTGAATCATCTCCTGTATTTCCTTCCACATTCCTTCTCGGACTGCTTCAGGGATACGGTAGGGGGGCTGTCAAAGGGGTGCTTGTCCAGGGGTCTCTACCTTATGCACAGCCAGGGTCGTGTAGCCCTGTTTTTGGGAGAAAGTCGCCTGCTTCTCCCACAGAAGCCACTTAGCCTGTTCCTTCTTTGTGGGGCTTAACCGGTCCCCTAGATGTACGAGGCTAATAAGGTCAGTCTGGGGGTCTCTCTTATGTAAGTCAGGGAGGGGTAAACTTTTGGAGTCGTCCGCAGCAGGGGCACATACTGCAGCAACATCCTCCTGCCGTTCCTGGTACTCCTTCAGTATGTTCACATGAAAGGTTCGCTGGATTATTTCATCTGCACAGCTGGCAATAACATAGGTAGTATCACATACCTGGGCTACTACTTTATATGGGCCCTGCCAAGATGCCTGCATCTTGTCGGTCTTCACAGGCTTGAGCACTAAGACCTTCTGCCCAACCTGGAAGATACGCTGTCGGGCCCCCCGATCGTACCATCTTCTGTCTCCCCTGGGCCGCCTGGAGATTCTCCCTTACTATCAGAGACAGTTGCACCAAGCGGTCCCTGAGTTCCAGAACATAGGGCACTATGGGGGTCCCCTCCCGCTCTCTCTCTCCCTCCCAGTGTCCTCTAATGAGATTGAGGGGTCCGCGGACCCTTCTCCCATAGAGTAACTCGAAGGGAGAGATTGCAGTAGATTCCTAGGGTACCTCTCTGTACGCAAATAACAGGTGAGGCAGGAATTTCTCCCAGTCTCTGCAAGCATCCGAAAAGGTCATCAGCATTTGCTTGAGGGTCCCGTTAAAGCACTCGCAGAGACCATTAGTCTGGGGGTGGTAAGGTGAGCTCAGAAAGGGCTTAAAATTGCACACCTTCCACAACTGCTGGTGAGCACAGCGGTAAACTGGGTTCCCTGGTCAGAGAGAATCTCCTTAGGGAACCCCACTCTAGTAAATATTTTAACCAGGGCATCAGCTACTGTCTCTGCTTCAATGTTGGACACTACTGCCTCTGGGTAATGGGTGGCATAGTCCACCACAGTGAGAATATACTTCTTCCTGGATGGACTAGGCCTGGCCAAGGGACCCACAATGTCAACGGCTATTCGGTAAAAGGGCTCCCCAATAATAAGCATGGACATAAGTCTGGCCTTAGGGTGGTCCCCCCACTTACCTACCCGTTGACATGTGTCACACGTTTTGCAGTACTGTCGCACATCCTGGTTAAAGTTGGGCCAGAAGAAATTCTGTGTAATTCTATGGGCTGTGCGATGGGACCCTAGATGTCCTGCTAGTGGTACATCATGCCCAATTTGCAGAATCTCCAGCTGGTATTTCTTAGGTACCAACAGCTGTCGTTTTTGCAAAGGGACTTTATTTCCCGGGGATGGCTTAGGAATCCTATACAGTCTATCCTCCACCCATTCATAAAGCTCCCCATCTATTCCCCTTTCCTGAGTATCTGCCTTAGCCCTATACTTGTGTAAGGTCGGGTCCTCCTGGGTTTCCCTCCCGAATGCCTCTGGGGTATCCCAGCCTAGGGGAGCCTGATCTAAGGTACATGTTGGGGAAGATAATCTTACCTGGGTCTCAGCAGCAAGCGGGCCGGTTCCAACAGCACGGGTCTGGTCGCTGGTAGTCTAAGGGTTGGCTTCAGAGGGGCCTAGCGGGGCCCAGCGGGGCGTAAGCAGAAACAAGGGGGGCCAAATCATTTCCCAGTAGTGCATCCGCTGGGAAATCCTTCATCACCCCCCACATTCATGTGTCCCGAACCAACCCCCCAATCCAGGTGAACACAGGCAATGGGTAGCCGGAAAATGGTGCCTCCTGCTACCCTTATGGCTACAGTGTCTCCAGTGTGTTGGCTCTCTGGGATGAGGTTCTTCTGTAGTAGGGTCATGGTGGCACCGGTATCACGTAGGCCATTGGCTACCTTTCCATTAACCCGGACAGTCTGCCTGTGTTGCTGCCTGTTGTCCTGGTTAGCTGCTTGTACTGGATCAGCCTCGTGCAGGACGCCCCAATGTTCTTCCTCCTCAACGCAGTGAGCTGCAGGCATGGATGTGTGGGGATTCCTCCCTGCTGGCTTTCTCCATGACTGGGACTGCCTAGCTGGATTCAAAGGACAGTCTGGCTTTTTGTGCCCTAGCTGTTTAAACCCGAAACACCTGAGGGGTTGTGAGTAGTCCTGGGAGTTGAACCTGGGCTGCTGAGAATAAGTGGCCGCTGGAGGTGGTGCTATAGGGCAGTACGACTGTAGTTGGTAGGCGCCAGCTGGAGGGGGTACCGCTGATCGATAATCCACCCGAGCTGTTGTCTTGACCACAGGGTTATCCTGTTTGCGGCCGTCTGTGTATTCGTCCGCCAGGCAAGCTGCTTCAGGCAAGGTGAAAGGTTTTCGGTCCCGGACCCACTCTGACTTCCGGGGACAGCTTGTCAAAGAAGTGCTCCAGCAGGAACAGCTGCAGCACCTCTTCCCCGGATTCTGCTTGGCATCCAGCGACCCAGTGGGATGCTGTGCGGTGTAGGCGGCATGCCCGCTCGGTATATGAGTCTCCAGTCTGCTTGCTCATCTCTCGGAACCGCCTCCGGTATGCCTCCGGTGTGACGGCATACCTGGCCAAAAGTGCTTCTTTTACCAGCCCATAGTTCATAATATCCTCATCTGGGATGGCCAAGAACGCTTCACTGGCCCGGCCGGACAATTTCCCAGACAAAATGGTAACCTATTCCTCTGTGGGCATTCAAAATCAGCAAGGTACCCATCTATCTCCCCTTCTGCTTCGATGAAATTTTTAAAAGCAGCAAAATGTATCTTTCTCCTTTCAGTTGGTGCTGTGACTTCTGCTGCTGCAGCACCTCTTTGCTGTAGCCAATTTGTCTCCACAACCGCTATAACTCGGTCTATGATCTCCTATGTAGGGTTAGGGCCATAATGTGCCAGTCTTATGTTAACAGCTTGTTAAAAACTTGCCTCTTCGGGTGTCCTGTCTGTTGCGCTGTGCCTTTCGGTTATGTTGGGTCTTTTGGCTCTATCCATTTCGACTAGTTCTGCGATAATGTCCCTCTTCTTACAGTTGTTGGCCGGTCTGCCATGGTTCTCCAGTAAGTCCTTGAGGGTAGAGCGCTTTAGCCGTTCATACTGTGCTTTCATTGGCCAGTGTCCTCTTGTAGCTGTCCTTCTGGGCTGTGGGAATGATCCCGCTGCTTGCCACCAGTTGTAACAACACCCCGAGTATGAAAGGGGTTAAAGTTGTTTAGGACATTTCATACCCAAACACAAAGGCAGCTACCGAGCACTTCAATCAGCCGAACAAGGAACCCATACAAATAATTCTCCCCCAAATACGAGACAAGGCTCTGTCTTGAGGTTCAAGCAGGAATGAATCTTTATTCAAACACATGTTATACAGATCCCACTTCAAAACACTTCCCCCCACCCTTGGAAAACAGGGCGGGCTGCTGGAGGAATCCCCCCTCCCTCTTTGCTCACAGCAAGACCATAATAGTTGAGGCAGACAGCCACAATAGACAATAAAATACAGTCACCCTCAACCATCACAGCAAAGAGTCCACAACAGGATTAGACAGCACACATTATATATACATATATACAGTATTAAGTCTGACTAGCACAGATCATAGTGGGGTTCTCATTCACCCTGTGCCTCCATTAGTGACTCCTGTCACACACAGTCCCAACATTAATCTTCTAAGTGTCTGCTGTATGCTTCATCTAATTGTTAAACTAGCACGCCCTCACCCAAAACCACCAAAGGGGGAACTATATGGCAGGGGTCGTCAACCCCCAGGCCGGGGCCCACTACCGGGCCGTGGCCTTTTTGCAGCCGGGCCACGGGTGCGTGCGGCCGGCATGAGACACCTGGGCAGGCAGGCATGAAAGAGCCAAGTAGCCGGCATATGAGAGCATGAGAGCGGTGGATGGAAGAAGTGAGCGAGCAAGCAGAGATGATATCATCTCTCTTCACCCCCTGCATCACCACTCTTCCGCCCTCACAGCCAGTGTCCTGTAAGCCTCAGTGTTGGAGGTGCGGCAGGGAGCAGAGAGATGACATCTCTCACTGCCCACCCTGCATCACCGCTCTCCTGCCTTCATTCGGAACCCACCACTGCACAGATGCCTGCCTTTGTGCTAAATGGACCAGTGCTGCCACCAATGCAGTGATGGCAGGCAGCGTGTGCAAGTGACATTCTGCATCTGGTGACAGTCAAACGTGACAGGTGATGTGGCAAGTGACATTCCGCATCTGGTGACAGGCAACATGGCAGGTGGCATGGCAAGTGACATTCCGCATCTGGTGACAGGCAATGTGGCAGGTAGCGTGGCAAGTGACATTCCACATTTGGTGACAGGCAACGTGGCAAAAGACAATCTACATTTGTGGCACATGACGTGGCAAGTGACATTCGCATCTGGTGACAGGTGACAGTGGCAAATGTCACGCTCAGGGCTCCCACTGATTCTGCAATATGGTGAGTTAAACTATTTCATTTATAACTACAATGTAATAATAGAAGGAATGCGCTTCAATCACCCTGACACCATATCGAGCATGGTGCCGTGAAGTGCTAACACCAGACAAAAAATTATTTACCCCCCCACGTGACAGCTCCCCCCGCCCCTGGCACAATTTTCATCCATGCAGCCGGTCCCCGGTGCAAAAAAGGTTGGGGACCACTGCTGTATGGAACTTATTTACACTTAGCTAAAGTGTTATTGTAATACTCAAATAACCCCTGCAGCAATTAGTTATAATTGAACAAGTCTGTCACTTCTCCCTAGGAATCCAAGCAGGATTAATACTACTCAGTTGAGCAAATCTCCGATATCCCTTCCTGAATAGAGGACCAAGCCATGGGCCATGTGTGTGCATAATTTTAACTAATAACAACGTTATTATTTTGGTGCTAGGTGGAGGGTTGTAACATTTGTTTTGACTTTAATACTGTATGAGTCCAATAAAATTTGAATTTTTTTTGATACAGCATACTGTCTGGTGTCACTCTATACAAATTTTCCATGGGAACTCTTCTTATTACTCACATGATTGTAATCCCCTTCTTGTTCAAAACAAGTTATAATGTCATCGACACAGATAAGGATGTATACCCATCTGTCTTCTTGATTCCTGGAGTAGAGACAGGGATCTGCTTTACTTCTTGAGAATCCCTCTCTGGTATGTACTTCATTCGCTTTTTCATTCCACGTCCTTGCAGATTGCTTAAGACCGTAAATGCTCTTCTGAAGTTTACACACAAGGTTGTCTCCATATAGGAAAGCAGTTTTAACGACTAGGTGTTTCACTTGCATGCCCTTCCCAGGTGCAACGCTAAGAAGAGCTCTGGTGGTGGAGTGTTTTACGACAAACGAATGTTTCATCGTAATCTTCACCAAATTTTTGGGCGTAACCCTTGGCAACTAGTCTGGCATTGTATTTGTGGATATTCCCTCCTGCGTCTGGCTTTACTTTGAAAGTCCACTTACTTCCTATAGTTTTGCAGTTAGGAGGGAGCTCTGTGAGTGTCCAGGTTTTATTTTCCTGAAGTGACTTTAATTCTTCCTCTGCTGCCTTTCTCCATTTATTGGCTTCATATTTTGGCAGTTTTTATATGTCTTCCCAGGATGTTGGTTAAAGTATGCTGTGTGTTTTGACAGTGTATGGCAGCTTGTGGGGTGGTATCCCCTTTGTAGTCCAGGCAGTTCAGCAGGATCTGGTGGGGAACTTGATTTAGGCACTGAAGTTCCACCTCTTGCTCTGACTCCTGCACAGGTTCGCTTTGATCAACCTTTTCTTCTTGTTTGCTGGGCATATTCACTTCACAGCTTTCAGGGATCGGTGTTTCTGGTGATGGGCTATCATCAAAATAAGCACTAGAGCTTATTGTCACTTTGTCAGTCTTTGGGTGTAGGATTCTGTAACCCCTAGTTTGCTCACTGTAGCCTACTAGAATGCTCTCTATGGTTCTGTTCTCCAGCTTGGATCACTTTTCACTTGTAATATAGGCATATGCTTTACATCCAAACACTCTGATGTGCCCTATGTTAGGCTTTGATCCATGCCGCATTTCGAATGGAGTACTTTTAATAGCTTGAAGGTAATCTGTTCTGTAGGTAGGTTGCAGTTATGACTGCTTCTCCCCAGTACTTGTGAGGTAGGTTGGCATCCGACAACATGTACCTGAACATTGCTATAAGAGTGCGATTTTTCCTTTCTGCTACACCATTTTGTTCAGGAGTGTATGGTGTGGTTGTCTGGTGTACCGTTCCTTGTCTCTTCAGGTAAGAGGCCACTTCTTTGCTTATGTATTCTCCCCTATTTTTGGTGAGTATTATTCCTGGTTTCCATTGGAATTTGTTGCTAGATATGGCAACAAACTCTTGAAGTTTCTCTGATGTTTCATCACATAAGTAGTTATGTATCTGGAATAATCAATGAAAAACAGTGGATATCTGTTCCCACCTGATGTGGGAGTTTTCATTGGACTGCATACATCGATGTGAATGAGGTGCAGGGGGTGGGTGGTTTTTCTTTGAGAAGCCTAGAGAAGGGGAGCACGTGTGGCTATTTCTTCAATACAGCACTTGCATTTCATGAGCGTTTTGCAAGGCATTATTGTCAAATCTTCTACTAAACCTCTCTTTATAATGTCCTGTATAGCTTCTGGACTTCTGTGCCCCAGCCGCCTGTGCCATAAGTGAATACATTTGCTGTGTAGGTCATTAGAGACTACTGTATATTGGCTTGCTGGTCTGTGGTGATGAGCCTGTATAGATGATCATCCAGTTTTCCTTTTGCGAGGAGTCACTTATTATTGTGAATTGTGCATTCATCGCCCTGAAACTTAACTGGAGACCGTTGTTTGCAAGTTTTTTCACTAGTAGAAAGCTGCCTTCTAGTTCTGGAACATACAGCGCTTTCTTTACAAGGATACTGTGCTTGCCTCCTTGTGGTGTAATGCAGTTCCAGAAGTCTTGTCCTTTACCTTCTGCAGTGATGCTTTTCCCCGTTTGCTAGGAAAACTTTGCCTTTTGCGCTGTAAACAATGTTTGTGAAGAAGGTCTCATCGCTAGTCATGTGGCTTGTTGCACCTCAGTCTATGCACCAGCCACGTGGCTTGCAGGTGTGTGTCATTTTAAAGGTGCCATTTCATGATGTGTCTGCAGTTTCCTTTGTGGCTATTTTGACTCTTTCTTTTGTGGATAGCTCTAGCTTTCCCTGCTCAGCTTTCCAGATAGAATGGTCTGTTAAGTGACCAGTACTTTTACAGCGAAAACAGGCTCTGCTTTCTTTGTTGCGCTTTGTGCCTGTGTATATCTTAAGAGCTTTGTCATCACGGTGCGTATTTTCTTTCCTTCTGCCAAATTCATCAATTAATTTGCCTTTGACATAGTCTAGCGTTAGCTCCTGCTCGGGTCTGATTTTCTAAAGCGTGAATAAGAGCAGTATCCGTCTCTGGAAGGCTGCAGAGGAGCATCTTATACACAGTTTTATTAGCAGAAACAGCTTGCTGTTTAGGCTTGAATGCTCATGCAGTCCACATACCTTTGGCCATTTTCTCTATTCTTATGTGGATAAGCTGGTCATATTCCACTAGTAAGCTGACCTCCTGGATGAGTTGTCGTCATGCTCTTGGAGTAAGCTTCCACTAGTAAGTACAGTATATAGTCACGGTATATAAAAGCAACTGTGCTGTTGTTCATCCAACATATATATGGATGGTGTATGGGGGGGAGGGAGAACTGTATATATGGATGGTATATGGAGTAGAGGCGTGAGAACTGTATATATGGATGGTGTATTGTGGGGTGAGAATTGTTTATGGAGGGGAGGGGTTAGAACTGTATATACAGTCAGGTCCATAAATATCGGGACATCAACACGATTCTAATCTTTTTGGCTCTATACACCACCACAATGGCTTTGAAATGAAACGAACAAGATATGCTTTAACTGCTGACTTTCAGCTTTAATTTGAGGGTATTTACATCCAAATCAGGTGAACTGTGTAGGAATTACAACAGTTTGTATATGTGCCTTCCACTTTTTAAGGGACCAAAAGTAATGGGACAGATTAACAATCATCCATCAAACTTTCACTTTTTAATACTTGGTTGCAAATCCTTTGCAGTCAATCACAGCCTGAAGTCTGAAACGCAAAGACATCACCAGACACTGGGTTTCATCTCTGGTGATGCTCTGCCAGGCCTCTACTGCAACTGTCTTCAGTTCCTGCTTGTTCTTGGGGCATTTTCCCTTCAGTTTTGTCTTCAGCAAGTGAAATGCATGCTCAAATCGGATTCAGGTCAGATGATTGACTTGGCCATTGCAAAGAGTGACAATATGCAAAAAAAAAAAAATCAGAAAGGGAGCAAATACTTTTTCAGTATTGTATATGGATGGTGCATGGAGAGGAGTGGAGGGGTGGGGTGAGGACTCTATATATGGATGGTGTATGGAGAGTATAAGTGAGGACTGTATATATGGATGGTGTATGGAGGAAAGGGGTAAGAACTGTATATATGGATAGTGTATGGGGGGGTGAGGACTGTTTATGTGGATGGTGTATGGAGGGAAAGGGATAAGGACTGTATATATGGATGGTGTATGAGGGGGGGCTGTATATGTAGATGGTGTATGGGGGGGTGAGAACTGTACTGTATATATAAATGGTGTATGGGGGGGTGAGAACTGTATATATGGATGGTGTATGGGGGAGGAGTGCGAACTGTATATATGGCTGGTGTATAGAGCAGGGGGGGGGGGAGTACTATGTATATGGATGGTGTATGGGGGGGGGGTGAGGACTGTATATATGTATTGTGTATGGAGAGGAGAGGAGGGGTGAGGACTGTACATATGGATGGTGTATGGAGGGGAGGGGTGAGGACTGTATATATGGATGGTGTATGGAGGGGAGGGGTGAGGACTGTATATATGTATGGTGTATGGAGGGAAGGGGATGAGGATTGTATATATAGGGGGTGGCTGTATATATATATATATATATATATATATATATATATATATATATATACACACACACATATACACACACACATACAGTGGGGACGGAAAGTATTCAGACCCCCTTAAATTTTTCACTCTTTGTTATATTGCAGCCATTTGCTAAAATCATTTAAGTTAATTTTTTTCCTCATTAATGTACACACAGCACCCCATATTGACAGAAAAACACTGAATTGTTGACATTTTTGCAGATTTATTAGAAAAGAAAAACTGAAATATCACATGGTCCTAAGTATTCAGACCCTTTGCTCAGTATTTAGTATAAGCACCCTTTTGATCTAATACAGCCATGAGCCTTTTTGGGAAAGATGCAACAAGTTTTTCACACCTGGATTTGGGGATCCTCTGCCATTCCTCCTTGCAGATCCTCTCCAGTTCTGTCAGGTTGGATGGTAAACGTTGGTGGACAGCCATTTTTAGGTCTCTCCAGAGATGCTCAATTGGGTTTAAGTCAGGGCTCTGGCTGGGCCATTCAAGAACAGTCCCGGAGTTGTTGTGAAGCCACTCCTTCGTTATTTTAGCTGTGTGCTTAGGGTCATTGTCTTATTGGAAGGTAAACCTTCAGCACCCAGTCTGAGGTCCTGAGCACTCTGGAGAAGGTTTTCGTCCAGGATATCCCTGTACTTGGCCGCATTCATCTTTCCCTCGATTGCAACCAGTCGCCCTGTCCCGACAGATGAAACAGATGATGCTGCCACCACCATGCTTCACTGTTGGGACTGTATTGGACAGGTGATGAGCAGTGCCTGTTTTTTTCCACACATACCCCTTAGAATTAAGGCCAAAAAGTTCTATCTTGGTCTCATCAGACCAGAAAATCTTATTTCTCACCATCTTGGAGTCCTTCAGGTGTTTTTTTTTTAGCAAACTCAATGCGGGCTTTCATGTGTCTTGCACTGAGGAAAGGCTTCCATCGGGCCACTCTGCCATAGCCCCAACTGGTGGAGGGCAGCAGTGATGGTTGACTTTCTACAACTTTCTCCCATCTCCCGACTGCATCTCTGGAGCTCAGCTACAGTGATCTTTGGGTTCTTCTTTACCTCTCTCACCAAGGCTCTTCTCCCCTGATAGCTCAGTTTGGCCGGATGGCCAGCTCTAGGAAGGGTTCTGGTTGTCCCAAACATCTTCCATTTAATGGAGACCACTGTGCTCTTAGGAACCTTAAGTGCAGCAGAAATTTTTTTGTAACCTTGGCCAGATCTGTGCCTTGCCACAATTCTGTCTCTGAGCTCTTCAGGCAGTTCCTTTGACCTCATGATTCTCATTTGCTCTGACATGCACAATGAGCTCTAAGGTCTTATATAAACAGGTGTGTGGCTTTCCTAATCAAATCCAGTCAGTATAATCAAACACAGCTGGACTCAAATGAAGGTATAGAACCATATTTAGGATGATCAGAAGAAATGGACAGCACCTGAGTTAAATATATGAGTGTCACAGCAAAGGGTCTGAATACTTAGGACCATGTGATATTTCAGTTTTTCTTTTTAAATAAATCTGCAAAAATGTCAACAATTCTGTGTTTTTCTGTCAATATGGAGTGCTGTGTGTACATTAATGAGGAAAAAAATGAACTTAAATGATTTTAGCAAATGGCTGCAATATAACAAAGAGTGAACAATTTAAGGGGGTCTGAATACTTTCCATCCCCACTGGTGTATGGGGGGTGAGAACTGTACTGTATATATGGATGGTGTATGGGGGGATGAGGACCGAGTATATGGGTGGTGTATGGAGGGGAGGAGAGAGAACTGTATATATGGATGGTGTATGGGGGGGGCTGTATATATGGATGGTGTTTGGGGGGAGGGGATGAGAACTGCATATATGGATGGTGTAAGGAGAAGAGGGGTGAGAACAGTATATATGGATGGTGTATGGGGTGGGGACTGTAAATATGGATGGTGTATGGGGGGGGTTAAGACTGTATACATGGATCGATGGTGTGTGGAGGGAAGGGGGTAAGAACTGTATATATGGATGGTGTATGGAGGGAAGGGGATAAGGACTGTATATACGGATGGGGGTCTGTATACATAGATGGTGTATGGGGGAGTGATAACTGTACTGTATATATGGATGGTGTATGGAGGGGTGGGGGTGAGGACTGTATATATATGGTGTATGGAGGAGAGGGGTAAGAACTGTATATATGGGTGGTGTATGGGGGGGCTGTATATATAGATGGTGTATGGGGGGGCGATCCTGACCACCAAAATTCCCCAGGGCTTGCCCAGGGGCCATCCTACCGAATACACACTGGCCACTCCACCTGTATGCACTCAGCCCCCCTCAATCCTGTATATATGTCAGCCTTCCTCACACCAGTATATATGCTAGCCCCCCCCCCACACACACACCTGTATATATGTCAGCCCCCCACACACCTGTATATATATCAGCCCCCCACACACACCTGTATATATGTCAGCCCCCCAACACACCTGTATATATGTCAGCCCCCCACACACGCACACCTGTATACAGTGGCACCTGGTCCTCCAAATTTTTGGGGGGCGCAAACAAACTGAAAAATTCAGAAAAAAAAACAATTGCAGCCTCTCTATGCCCATCAATTGCAGCCTCACTGTGCCCATAATTTGCAGCCTCACTGTGCCCATCAATTGGATCCACTGTGCCATCAAACACAACCACTGTGCCCATCAATTGCAGCCACTGTGCCCATCAAATTCAGCCATTGTGCCCATCAAATGCTGCCACTGTGCCATCAAATGCTGCCACTGTGGCATCAAATGCTGCCACTGTGGCATCAATTGCTGCTACTGTGCCCATCAAATGCTGCCACCGTGCCGATCAAATGCTGCCACTGTGCCGATCAAATGCTGCCACTGTGCCCATCACATGCCAACACTGTGCCCATCACATGCTGCCACTGTGCCCATCAAATGCTGCCTCTGTGCCCATCAAATGCTGCCACTGTGCCCATCAAATGCCGCCACTGTGCCCATTTAAAAGTTAACACTGTGACCCCCCCGCCCGCTGTCTGCCCAGCACTTACCCTCAGTGGGGCAGAGGGTGACGGTGGCGAGCTGTGTGCTCCATGGGTCTCCTCCTGATTGGCTAAAACAACAGGCGCTGTGATTGGATGCCTATCAGGTGACAGGTAACACACCCGGGCTTCCTGATTGGCGGAGAGGCGGTTCAGTGTTAGAACAGCGAATATTCATTTGCTGTTCTAACACACCTGGGTGAACGGCTAGCGCAATGCTCTGTGCTCGTAGTTCACCTTTTTTGAAGCCGATTAGAGCCTACGGCTCTAATCAGGGGCTTCAAAAATACACGCCCACTGCTGTAATTCAGGTGCCCGGCATCCAAAAAGGGTCCGGATGCCTGAATAGGGGGTGGCTACAGCGGCCATGGATAGATTCATGCAATGCAATGCATGAATCTATGCATGATACATAGAGGGGGGTGGCTGAAGAGAGGGTGCACCGCCACTGCCTGTATATATGCCAGCCCCCCACACACACACCTGTATGTATATATATCAGCCCCACACATACACAAATCTGTAAACACACAAGGCTCTGGCCCCTCCCTGTTGTACACAAACAGCCCCCCTCCCGTTCACAGCCCCTGCTTGTAAAGACTTTCTTCCTACCTGATCCCAGCTCGTTTTCACAAAGCTGACATGTTGCTGGCACAAAGAAGCACAGTACACAAGGGGTGCACATGCACATAGTAGCCAGAGGTGGCAGTAAAGAGCTTGACGTCTGAGCTCAATGCCACAGAGAGCACACGCTGTGAGATAGTTTTTGTACTGCACAGCACCGCTCCACTTCACCCATCCTGCCTTCTTCGGGGCCCCTTACAGTTGTAACGGCTGTACCCCCCTGATGGCGGCCCTGTTTGTGAGATACTGTAGATAACCTCTCCTCCTCTATAGTTCAATATTTTCATGATCAATCTCCCACTAATCTTCCCAAGTCATTGATTTGGGAAGCACATAAAGCTTATATTCAGGGAAGATGTATTGAACTTGAAGCAAGGAAAAAGAAAGAGCAAGGGCGGAAAGTGACTGACTTACTACAATAGGTAGCTGATCTGGCGAAGGCACATACATTGTCTTTACATAAAGCAGCATTGATAAACTTAATCCAGAAACGTGAAGAACTTAAATCTTTATTAGACCTAGACCAGAAAAGACGATATCAGGTTATTTCACAACGATTATATGAATGGGGGGATAAACCGGGTAATATGTTAGCCTGTTCAGTGGCGAAACTAGGGTTGGTGTCACCCGCTGCCTTAAAAATTGGTGTCACCCCCTCCTCCACCAACTACCTCAGTACAGACCCCCCTCCACTAACTACAGACCCCACTCCATCAATATAGCCCCCTCCCTCAGTACAGACCCCCTTGCATCAATATAGACCCCCCACTAAGTACAGACTTCCCTCCCTCAGTACAGACCCCCCTCCATCAGTACAGACCCCCTCCATCAATACAGACCCCCTTTCCTCAGTATAGACCCCCCACTAAGTACTGACCCCCTCCCTCAGTACAGACCCCACTCCATCAATATAGCCCCCTCCCTCAGTACAGACCCCCTTGCATCAATATAGACCCCCCCACTAAGTACAGACTCCCCTCCCTCAGTACAGACCCCCCTCCATCAGTACAGACCCCCTCCATCAATACAGACCCCCTTTCCTCAGTATAGATCCCCCACTAAGTACTGACCCCCTCCATCAGTACAGACTCCCCTGCCTTATTGCAGACCCCCCATCAGTACAGACACCCTCCCTCAGTGCAGAGTCTGCAGACCCCCCTCCATCAGTATCAACCTCCCACCTCAGTGCAGACCCCCCATCTACTGATACACCCTCCCTCAGTGCTGACCCCCATCAGTATGGAATCCCCCTCTCAGTGCAGACCCCCCATTAGTATAGAATCCCCCCTCAGTGCAGACTCCCCCATCAGTATATAATCTCCCCTCAGTGCAGACCCCCATCAGTATAAAATCCCCCCCTCAGTGCAGACCCCCCATTAGTATAGAATCCCCCCTCAGTGCAGACCCCCCATTAGTATAGAATCCCCCCTCAGTGCAGACCCCCCCATTAGCATAGAATCCCCCCTCTGTGCAGACCCCCCATTAGTATAGAATCCCCCCTCTGTGCAGACCGCCCCATTAGTATAGAATCCCCCCTCAGTGCAGACCCCCCCATTAGTATAGAATCCCCCCTCAGTGCAGACCCCCCATTAGTATAGAATCCCCCCTCAGTGCAGACCCCCTCATTAGTATAGAATCCCCCCTCAGTGCAGACCCCCTCATTAGTATAGAATCCCCCCATTAGTATAGAATCCCCCCTCAGTGCAGACCCCCCATTAGTGTAGACACCCCCCTCAGGGCAGACCCCCCATTAGTATAGACACCCCCCTCAGGGCAGACCCCCCATTAATATAGAATCCCCCCTCAGTGCAGACCCCCCATTAGTATAGAATCCCCCTCAATGCAGACCCCCATTAGTATAGACACCCCCCTCAGGGCAGACCCCCCATTAGTATAGAATCCCCCCTCAGTGCAGACCCCCCATTAGTATAGAATCCCCCTCAATGCAGACCCCCATTAGTATAGACACCCCCCCTCAGTGCAGACCCCCCATTAGTATAGACACCCCCCTCAGTGCAGACCCCCCATTAGTATAGAATCCCCCCTCAGTGCAGACCCCCCCATTAGTATAGACACCCCCCTCAGTGCAGACCCCCCATTAGTATAGAATCCCCCCTCAGTGCAGACCCCCATTAGTATAGACACCCCCCTCAGTGCAGACCCCCCATTAGTATAGACACCCCCCTCAGTGCAGACCCCCCATTAGTATAGAATCCCCCCTCAGGGCAGACCCCCCATTAGTATAGAATCCCCCCTCAGTGCAGACCCCCATTAGTATAGACACCCCCCTCAGTGCAGACCCCCCCATTAGTATAGAATCCCCCCTCAGTGCATACCCCCCATTAGTATAGAATCCCAGTCAGTGCAGACCCCCCCATTAGTATAGACACCCCCGATTAGTATAGAATCCCCCCTCAGTGCAGACCCCCCATTAGTATAGAATCCCCCCTCAGTGCAGACCCCCTCATTAGTATAGAATCCCCCCTAAGTGCAGACCCCCCATTAGTATAGAATCCCCCCTCAGTGCAGACCCCCCATTAGTATAGACACCCCCCTCAGGGCAGACCCCCCATTAGTATAGACACCCCCTGCACATGTCCACCCACATATACATAAAGTTTACAGACCTCAGAACAGCGCGGACAGATACACACAGCCGTGTGTGTCCCTCGGGCTCCTCCTCCTCTTGTGTGGATGTAAACAGAGAGGAGGGGAGGCGGCTTCAGTCCGCTGCGCTGAGGGACACAGCGCAAGACCTGAGGCGCAGATCAGGGCAGCGGGCAGTGTTAGCAGTGCGTGCTGCTACCTACGGGTGTCACCCCTCTGGCGGGTGTCACCCGGGTGCGGCCCGCACAACCCGCACCCACCTAAACGCCACTGAGCCCGTTCTTTAAAAGAAAAAAAATCCGGAAATTATATAGCAAAAATTTGATCTGCCTCGGGAGATTTAGTACACACCACTACAAGTATTGCGGAAGCTTTCCACATGTATTATAAAGATCTTTACAACGTGAAAGGTGATAGTGTGACACACTCTCTCGAGGAAAAACGTAAAAAATTATACAATATTTAAAAAAGGCAGGGCTACTTAAACTTCCAGTGAATATCATTAAAAAGTTGGAAACTAATTTCTCAGAAGAAGAATTTAATACTGTTTTAAAATCTATGCCTCTAGGTAAGGCACCGTGTCCGGACGGATACACGGTTTCATATTACAAACAGTTCCAGCGTAAATTAATACCACATTTTACTTTATATGCTAATTCTATTGTGGGTGCAGCGGGATTCTGTCCGGAATCACTAACAGCATATATTACTGTTCTCCCAAAACCAGGAAAAGATGTGGGCGTTACCAACCTATTTCTATACTCAATTTAGATATAAAACTTTACGCGAAGATATTTGCGAATAGATTACTTCCGCTGCTCCCGCACTGGATTAATCCAGATCAAACAGGTTTTATCCTCCGTCGCGAGGCAAGAGATAATTTGTCACAGACTTTGTCCATTATCTTTCATTACAGGAAGTGTTCCCAGCCCACCCTGTTACTCTCTACTGATGCTGAAAAAGCATTTGACAGGGTTGACTGGGACTATTTAAAGGACAACTTTGAAGTTTATGGGTTTTGGCCCAATGATGCTTTATCGCATTTTTGCTCTTTATGCATCTCCGTCCGCTAGGATAAGGGTAAATGGCTCACTCGGTGAATCATTTACACTTAGTAATGGCACACAACCGGGAAGTCCTCTTTCAACCCTGTTTGCCATTTCATTAGAACCTTTTCTTTCAATAATGAGGCATAGAAGCAAAAAAAACAAATCCTGGACGGCCGCACACCAATGAAGCATCTTTATTGTAAATAAAATCTAGTACAGTTAGTTGATTTAGGCAAAAGCAGGGATGAGTAACTGACGCGTTTCACACCATATGTTGGTGCTTAGTAATAGCTCATATAACAGTTTGACTGTGTATATAAATAGGCATTGGTGTCCAATCAAAACGACGTATCGGAAACACCCTCCCTACACAATCAGACTATGAATGAGGAACACCTGAGAGGAGAACCCAACAGAAAGGATATTAGTATCAAAGTACTGTTTACCATATATATCTTTATGTGTGGTTTTCATACTTTGCTCAAAGGGTCCTCTCTCTAAGATACTCTCATATTGATAAAGAAATCAATTGTGAAAGAACAGAAAACATTTATATAACATGAATCAATAAATAGATAGCACACTAAAGCACTAAATTGACAAAACCTATCCAATCAGTGCACCTGTTCTAACCTAAAATATATACAATTATTCACTTAATAAATGAATCGTGGCCATTTTTCAAAAGACCATATTTAAAATAATGGTTATTTGGAATATTGTATTTATTCCTATTACACATCCATAAAGAGCTACACCCAAGATGCCAACACTGAGTCCATATATTCTATTGTCAAATCTATGAGGACATGTGTTATGACTTTATATTCCCTGCATAAAGTGCTGGGAACTAAAATTATTTTTAATAATGATTTTTTTCTTTTTTTTGTATTTATTTTTCCATTTTCATGCTCTGCGCTGCACTTTCTATGTCACCGCAGACCATACACAAGATTTACATGTAGGTATGTATATACATATACCCCTTGAATGGTCTCTATACTTTCTCTTCTAGATTTGAAGTTTCTATATCCCTCCAGTGATACAGCAAGAATCCAAACCACATCCACACATTGAACGGTCGAGCGCCTTTTCTTTTCTTTGGCTTATTTTTAGTTCCAAGTGTTTTAGGCAGGGAATATAAAGTCTATTTTTAGTTCCCAGCACTCTATACAGGGAATATAAAGTCATAACATATGTCCTCATAGATTTGACAATAGAATATATGGACTCAGTGTCGGCATCTTGTGTTTATCTCTTTATGGATGTGTAATAGGAATAAATACAATATTCCACATAACAATTATTTTAAATATGGTCTTTTGAAAAATGGCCATAATTTATTTATTAGGCGAATAATTGTATATCTTTTAGGTTAGAACAGGTGCACTGATTGGATAGGTTTTGTCAATTTAGTGCTTTAGTGTGCTATCCATTTATTGATTCATGTTATATAAATGTTTTCTGTTCTTTCACAATTGATTTTTTTATCAATATGAGAGCATCTTAGAGAGAGGACACTTTGATCAAAGTATGAAAACCACACAAAGATATATATGGAAAACAGTACTTTGATACGGATATCTTTTCTGTTGGGTTCTCCTCTCAGGTGTTCCTCATTCATAGTCTGATTGTGTAGGGAGGGTGTTTCCAAAACGTCGTTTTGATTGGACACCAATGCCTATTTATATACACAGTCAAACTATGTTATTTGAGCTATCACTGGTGTGAAACGCATTAGTACTCATCCTTGCTTTTGCCTAAATGAACTGACTGTACTGGATTTAATTTACAATAAAGATGCTTTCTTGGTGTGCGGCTGTCCAGGATTTGTTTTTTGCTCCTTAGTATAACGCAGAGCCTGCACCTGAGTGTTTCTACAGGGCATATGCATTGAAAGGATTTGGGTTTAGAGCGGCAATTATCTCTCTAATAATAAGGCATAATCATAACATTCATGGAGTGAAAATTAAAGAGGTAGAGCATACATTTTCACCGTATGCAGATGATATTTTGTTCTATATTCAGCAACCTAGGATTACTCTTCCAAACATAATGGCTTCCCTACGGACATTTCAATCCTTTTCTAACTTAAAAATTATTATGTTGAAATCTGAGGTACTTAATATCTCTATACCTTCAAGTGAAGCCAGGACGTTATGTCCATTATGCGCATTTACTTGGCAGCCTAGAACCTTAAAATATTTAGGAGTTGAGGCGCATGCGTGGCGCTCTGTGTGATGGCCACCTTAACACGGAGCTCCATCCCGCTCCGAGCAATCAGCGCCCCCTGCAACAAGCACACTATCCCGCATGGGACCGGAGGGGACAGGAAACCTTGGGGAACATTGTGAGGACATATACAGAGGCAGTACGAGCCCTAATAGCACTCCCGGAGGCTTCCCCTGGAACTGCCAAAAATCTAAGATGGCGGCGGATCGGCCGCCTCACGCAGCTCACACAGGGATCCCCTGCTCAGCTTCATGGAGGGACACTTTACATGAGGAGGTATGTGGAGAGGCCCCCTCACCCATTATGTGTGGGGGCCCACTATCCCCAGCCACCGCAGTCTCACTTCTGGACCAAACCCTGGATGACATGCAGGGGCTCATATCCTCAGGAGCACACACTAACAGGCCTAATGTCTTATGTCAGGGGTCTGATCAACTCACCTCACAGCCCCAGGACATTACTTTTATGTTCATAACATTTGTAGAGATGCCAGATAGGGGCTTAACACAGACCGCAGCCAGAATTACCTCCGATATTAAAGCAGACCTCCAACTTCTAGGCACTCGCATAGACAGCATTGAAAATAAAGTGGATGCCATGATCGACCGGGTGAACCAAAATACCGATCGTTTTCAAGAACTGCACGACCAACTAGAGGGGGCCCTGGCAAAAATCGATGACCTCGAAAACAGGTCCAGGAGACTTAATTTCAGAATTAGGGGACTGCCTGAGTCTGTCACGGACGTTCCTGAAGCAGTACACACACGTATCAAAAGCCTCATCCCCGACATCCGTGCTCACAAATTGGAGACTCTCCTATCCTTGGCCATGGCACCTCTTGAGACTCCCTGGACTCCCTACAAGTCCCCAAATTCGAGCGATATCAAATCTGTCAAACAAAGTGAACTTCACCTAGGTCGGAAGAAAATTTCTTGAGATTGTCTTTTAAATATTTTTTTTTTTCTGGACCAGGGGCACTTGCATCGAGCACCTAGAGGGAACTTTCTTAGCCCCCTCTCGTCACCATTGGTGCGGCTCAGTAACTAACCATGGGGCTTCCCTCCCCCTCCTCCCTTCTCCCTATGTTCTGTCCGATTTCCCCATCTGGGCTCCCATGGCTGGTTCACGACCAGATCACAGCCCCACGTTGTTTGTTACTCATTCTCTTGCATACCCCAATTCCCTTGCCCACACCCTGATTTACCCCTGGTTTCTGACCTATCTGTTTGAGGTTATACGGGTCAAACATCCTGATTGCTTGTGCTTTTAACTCCATATTACTTTTTACTAGTTAGAATTTAGGGGTGTGGAGGACGGAGCAGGTCCAATGCACCTCCTCCCGTACTCAAAGCCGTTAACAGTTTCGGCTTTTCCGCTTCTGGTCGGGAAATCCCCCACCAGAGGGGGAACACCATAATTGTATCTCTGGGTAGGACGGGTATGATTTCCCCTCTCCCCCAGAGATCATTTCTACCATCTCTCTTCCCTGTTCTCTCTTTTTTCTCTTTTTCACCTCTCTAATTTTTATTTCAGTGACGGCAGTGGTCTCGCTCCTTTGCAGGATCCAGTTGGATGACATGGTAAACTATTTCGCAGCTCAAGCTCTGAAACTCACCCTGGATACGAAGGTAAGTGGCCGGGGATCGCCCGCTTGCCCCTCTATACTGCTCCATGGTTGACCCCACCACACATAGACCAGCTCTGCGCATTGCCACCCACAATGTTCAGGGACTTGATTCCCCTGTGAAACGAAGGAAAATCTTCCAACATTATCATACCCAAAATATAGACATATTATTCTTGCAGGAAACCCATTTCCCTAAATCCTATACCCCTTCATTCATTCATGTCAAATTCCCCAGATTTTATAGCAAACTGACAATAAGACCAAAGGCGTTGGCCTGTTCTTTTCTTGCAAAACTCAGTTCTCCCTGGTATCTGAAATCAGGGATCCGGAGGGTTGATTTTTGCTGGTGAAGGTCCTCATAGAGGAACAACTTTACTCCCTCGTTTCATATTACGCACCAAACAAGGCTAAGTTCTTTAAATCCCTCTTCCACACACTAGCACCGCATACTGAAGGCCTAGTCATTTATGGAGGAGACTCCAACCTAGCCTTCGATGCAGGAATCGATAAATCCCGTCCCCCAGGCAAGAACCGGGTTTCGTCCTACCAGGCAGAGTCTTAATGTGGCCAGACAGATATTCCATCACGGTTTGGTGGATATCTTGAGGGAAATGAATCCAAGGGCGTGGGACTATACGCACTACTCCAACCCGCATCAATCCTTTTCTAGAATAGACCATTTTTTTATTCTACAATAATATCTTCCGCTGGTGCATAGGTCGGACATTAGGGACTCTGCCTGGTCAGACCACTCCCTTCTCCTACTGACATTGAACGGCGGTCCAATTCAACGTCCGGGATTCCACTCGCAAGGCTCGCAAGATGGATATTGATAGGGAGGAAAACTCCCTCTCTAACCTAAGCAAATTACATAAATCCCAACCTTCCTATAGCACCGCAAAAAGGCTGGAATCAGCACGCACAGCCTTGAACCTAGCCCTCACCGCAATAGCGGAAAAGAGCCTCAGATGGGAGGGGGGTTGATTTTACCACCAAAAAGATAAACTAGGTTCTTTATTGGCGAGACGATTAACCCCTAAACTCAGAACCCATGCGCTCCCTAAAATAAAATTAAATGACGGGTCCCTCACACAGAACCCCCAAAAAATAATGGAAGCCTTTCATGACTACTATTGCACTCTGTACAGCAAGATGGGGAAGGAACCTTCTCCCGACATCATAGACTCCTTTTTAGGATCGGTGAAGATCCAGAAAATCAGGGAACAGCACAGGGATGAGTTGGAGGCTCCAATCTCCACGGAAGAAGTAGCACAGGTCATTAAAAACCTTAAAAACAACTCGGCCCCAGGCCCTGACGGCTTCTCTGTTCTGTATTATAAGCATTTTTCCTCAACACTCTCCCCATACTTAGCTCGCTATTTTAATCATCTCTGATCTGGAGCACCCCTCGATAAGGCCTCAAACTCACCTCCAATTATAGGCCCATATCTTTGATCAACAATGATCTTAAAATTCTAACAAAAATTTTAGCTGACAGAATTTCCAACTTTATTGGCCTTTACATTCATAAGGACCAAATTGGCTTTATTCCCGGGCGACAGGGACCGGATCAGATCAGGAGGGCTATCAACGTCGTCTCGCTCTTGGGATCAGGATGGGACGGAGGTCCCAAACAAAAGGGTCTTTTGCTTTCACTGGATCTTATGAAGGCGTTCTATTCCATCTCATGGTCTTTTCTGGTCCCTACCCTGCAGAAATGGGGATTTGGTGAGTTCTTTATGAACATAATAGGTGCTCTGTATTCTACTCCGGAAGCAAAAATGAAGATGCAGGGATATCACTCGAATTCCTTCCCAATCCTCCGCGGTACGAGACAGGGGTGTCCCTTATCCCAGTTAATCTTTGCCATGATCAAGACCCTGGCCATTTCCATGAGAGACAACCCTGACATACGAGGAGTATAATGTGGACCACAATCTCACAAATGCGCTTTGTTTGCCGACGACATCTTGCTCTTTATATCCTCGCCTATCACCTCCCTTCCTATTATATGCAGGGTGCTGGATGATTTTGGCAAAGTGTCGGGACTCGTAGTCAATTATTCAAAATCTTTAGCCCTCAATATTAATCTACCAGCTCAGCTGGTCTCTCAGCTTAAAAACAACTTTAGGTTCGGGTGGACAGAGACCGCGCTCCCCTATTTAGGGATTAATTTGACTGAGACTATAGATAAACTTTACTCAACCAACTATCCTGCAATCTTTCGCAAATTGGAGGAAGATCTCTCAACATGGGACAAACTGGGCCTATCCTGGCTAGGCAGGGTGAGTTCGGTAAAAATGACCCTACTACCCTGCATCCTGTATCTCTTTAGATCCTTACCTATCCCCATCCCTAGGGAACGTATCCGGAATTTCTAATCGAAAAATCATAAAATTTATATGGGGTTCCAAAGGGCACAGAATTGCCAAGGGGACTCTCTTCCACAGTAGAGACCAGGGCGGGGTGGGTGTGCCAAACATACTCTGGTACTATCAAGCAGCTCAACTTTCCCAACTATCCACTATATATTCTAAAATCGCTCACCCTGATTGGGTGCATATGGAACAACAGGCTATCCCACACTACACTCTAGACTATATACTTTGGTGTTCAACCAAGACCAGACCGGCCATCCTAGCACCCACAGTTTCTCATTCCTTAACACTATGGGACTCCCTTAAAACAATTCGCACTTGATCTCCCACTGGCACCCTCTATCCCACATTTTCAGAAATCCCCTTTTTCCGCCCGGACAGGACATTAAAGCCTTCCGATTGGTGGCTGGATAAGGGGCTTTACAGAATCGGCCACCTTGTAAACCTCTTACCTTTGCCCACTGCACCAGTAAACTTGACATGCCAGAAACGGAAAGGTTTAGACTCCAACAAATATCCCATTTTATCAAATCTCTACGGTTCTCCATTCACAAACCTCTGTCCATCACGGAATACGAACTGGTGCGGTCAAGCCATGGAGCAGAGGGGGGGGGGGGGGAAACGTGTGGATGGGACCTAAAGCTAATCCTTATTATGAACCCACCCCTGAATCCCATTCTTACCCTTCACCTCAACCTACCTCTAATCCTAAAATCCAATCTGCAGTTATTGGTCTAAAAATGATCTGGCCTTGAAAAATTGTGGAAATATCTTTTGACCTGCTGTCTCCACGGACAGGACAACTTTCACTGTAAAATAAACCGCATGCTGACCTCCTTTGTAAGATTAATTCCTACAAGAAAAGAGCGCGTCCCCTGAGCCAGTTTAAAGCCCTGTGTTCGCTTCTTCCCTCCTACCATTCTGGAAGCAAGTGAGCGCTTCTCCCCCCTCCAGGTTCAAGACTTGGACCAGCCCGGACCTGAGACGCTGGATCTGTCAGTTGCTGCAGATACCTTCACCATATCTTCTCTACATGGTCCCTGCAGAGGGCGAAGTCTGCACGCTCGTTAGACCTCACTAATAGGGGGTCCATCACCGAGGGTAAGGGTCCACCTTTAATTTTTAATTTTTACTTTTTTGGATTCATCGCAAGTGGAGTCATATCACTTTTTTATCCCTCTCTCCTTTTGTCTATTCATATGGATGATGGGTCTATGGAAGGTGGATGATGGTTTCTCACACTGATGAACTTTTCTCATATTGTTTACACCTTGGACTGGAGTTATAATTTTCACATAATTTTTAGATTCACTCTTTTCAATAACATACACAATTTTTGAATTGTATTGGTTGATTTCTCACGTTTGTATATATTTCACAGGTCGTATTATATATGACTAGAGAAATTTTCACCTCATATACATTTTTATTTATGCAATTGTTTGCTGCATTTTTATTTATGCATTTGTTTGTTACATTTTAATATATTTTGTGTTATGCAAATTTATTTTTCAATATCACCTGTTGATATAGATTGTAAGCGCACTCTTTTATATTATTTTTTGAGTTTATACACGGATATTGGTGTGTTATTAGTGCAGCTATCAGTCTGTTTCTTAATTAGGCTCCGTAGCGCGGTTCTTCCAATTTATTTAAATCCTTCTGGACACCGTGGACATAAACTATGCAGTTTGGGAACCCTGGGCCAAATACATTTCCGGGCCACTGAATCATGTTTTACCTCCTAATTGAATGCAGAGGAGCGATCGCTACTCCGTCTTAGGTCACTTTCTCAACATCTCTCTATCCTCCCTATTCTTTTTTCTATCTATTGCTATCCCTTTATTGTCTTGGTTTGATATATAGGTACAGCATGGTTCTAGTCGAGGTCACAGATACTAAATGCTACAGAGCTGTATGTGCAAATCTGGGGATTTACCCAGACTCCTACAGGCTTTTTAAACAGGTCCTCACTGAACAAGCGGCCCTGGCTAGACAGTTAGTTAGCGGCTGCCGGGGAGGGGTGACACTCCTTAGACCCCAACACAGTTAGTTCCCATTAGGTGTGTTGGGACTGAGGAGTTCCGCCATTTTGCGAATAATGATGCAGAATACTCCTTGACTTTACACTATATGTAGGACCTTGTTTGTTCTGGCTTTGTTGCACCCCTGTAACATACAGTTGATTTATTATCTGATTGATATATGCCTTCGCTGTACCATGTTATTTTTCCAATGTTAAAACTTCAATAAAAATTTATTGAAAGAAAATATTTAGGAGTTAATTTAACAGCCGCCTGTCAGATATGTTTCAATATAATTACCTTCCCCTCTTGAAGGAAATTAAATCTGATTTACGTAAATGGACTTATATTTCTCATGCTTGGTTGGGGAAAATCAATATAGTTAAAATGAATATCCTACCACGTACTGTATGTTATACTTGTGCCAAATGTTTCCTTTTGGAGTCACTTCTGTTTTTTTCTATACCCTTCAACCCTTGGTTTCCCATTTTATATGGAAAGGACAGCGTTCTAGAATCTCCCGGGATGTACTGTATCTTGGGTTGCCACCTGTCCGGGATTAACCCGAACAGTTTGGGTTTGGAATCATGCGTCTGGGTTTCAGACTGCCTGAAACCAGACACATTATTCAGACTGGACAATGCAGCCTGGCTTTCTTGGCCGTGTCGCCATCGCGCATACATGCATGTTAGTTGGTGGGTCAGATGTATATATGTGATGGGACATGTTTTACATTTGCCCACCTCTTCTTCTGAACCTTTTTCAAATGTGGTCTTTTCATATTCGTAGATGACCTTTGAGGTCTTGCTCCTGAAGAGTGACATAAAGGTCCCAAAACGTGTAGAGCTTACAACTACCGAAAGGTGTACCTAACCAATAACTATGTATGGACGTTCCATTTTATTTGCGTTCTCTTGTTCTTTTCCTCTAAACTCTGTAAGATTGGTATCCTTGTATATTATATGCTTTATGTTATTGTGCTTTCTCAGCTATATCACATACTTGCAAACGAGTCCATGTTGGACCGCTTATTATGATAATAATACTAAGTATTCATACTGACCTCGTGTAATACCATGTGGAAATGTATTACCTTCTTACAATTAAATTTGTTTCTTTCTCCATATCTACTGCTTCCGTGTGCCTCATTCAAAGTCCCGCCCTACGTTCTTTCTTTTTATGATACAATAGACGTTCAATATTCTTGTTATTTGTAATCCCAGGTCTGGTATTAGTCGCAGTGCATTGGCATTTGCCCCCCCCTTTTTTTTCCCTTCCCTCCCTTCTTTTTTCCCATTCTTTTCCCTTCTTTCCCTTGTTTTTGTTTTTTTTTGTTTTGGTAAAAATAAAAATTTTCTCTAGAAGCAGAGATATTAATATTTAATTAACATATTTGTTGTTTGAATTGTTCCATTTTTGTGTTCTTTTTGTAAGAGCTAAAATGCCTGATATTTTTCTGTTCTTTTTGTATTGGTGTTTGAAATGGCAATAAAAAGTAAGTAAATAGAAAGAAAAAAAATTATATACAGTATATATATATATATATATATATATAAAATATAAATATATATATATATATACATACATATATATATATATATATATATATATATATATATATATATATATATATATATATATATCAGAAGCACCTGGTTCACCAATACTCTCCACTGCCGTACTGTGGGTGCTACAGAAGACTTCCATTTAAGTAAAATGAGCTTCTGTGCATAAAACGTTGCATAGAAAAAAGAAGCAACGTTGATGGAAAGGGACCTCCAACTTAGTACTCACGCCCAGCAGTAGAATAGCTGGATCCCAGGGAACCTGCTGATTTAAAAGTGTACCAAACTCCTCCACCACACCTTGCCAGTGGGTTTGAAGAGCAGGACAGGACCAGACCATATGTATGAAGGTGCCTACTTCTGTTCTACTCCTAGGACAGTGATCATCAACTCTAGAGTAAATATTTGATTGGGGAGATGAAATTCCAGCTTCAGCTGGTCTAAGGTCAGTTGGGAACCGTCTAATTATACGATTAAGGGTAATAATTCCAAATCTTGCCCATACCACGGGATCCGGAATCGATGTAAGATGTGGGAGAGAGGGGTTACCCCAAAGTGGTGTATGGGGTGAAATACTATTAGGCTCGCCCATAAAATTAGTCACCTGTTGCAAAACCCTAATCGTAGTGTACATTGGGGTCGTGATGCCAGGTTTAGATTAAGGCCCATGGAAAACACATTACTGAGTTTGGCATAGGAACCCAAAAGTGCCGCTTCAGAGTTGACCACTGGGATGCCACGCAACTAGGCAAACCACTATCGCACAGTAACCAATGCTGCCGCCCAGTAATAATATTTAAAATTAGGAAGGGCTAAGCCTCCCAAAGACATAGGGAGCTGCACAGTGGTTTTTGCCAAGTGGGGGACCTTCCCTGCCCAGATAAAGGGGGTAAGGAGTTGATCAATTTTGTCAAAGACGACCTTAGGAATCAATACAGGGGTGTTTCGAAAAAAACATAAAGGAATTTTGGCAAAAAGGTCATCTTTATCAGATTTACCCGGCCAACCGGAGTCAGGGGGGATTAGCATATACCACATTTGAGAGAGTTGAGTCAGCACTGGTTGGCGTTTACTGACCAAAAAGCTGTTGAAGTCATACGTAATTTGAATCCCCAAATACTTAAATTGGACAACTAGAAAAGGCAGATTAGCCATTAGGGGCGGGGGTCCGGACGTCAAGGGAAATAGGACTGACTTGTCCCAATTTACATGTATACCGGAGAATTCCCCAAACCTGTCAATGAGAGCCAAAGCTGCTGCTAGGGACAGGCCTGCAAAAACAGAGCATCATCGGCATATAAAAGACACCTTTTCAATAATGGAGCCCACTGCTATGCCCACCGCCCTATCCGCTCCATGCAAACAAATCGCCCCAGCTGTTGAACCAATGGCAAACAACCCAGGTGAAAGTGGTCACCCCTGCCTCGTCCCCCGACACAATGGAAAAAAGGGGGGAAAATAAACCGTTAGTTTGGACTCTGGCCATGCATATAGGAGCTTAACCCAGTCTATGAGTTTACAGTGCCTTGAAAATTTATTCATACCCCTTGCAATTTTCCACATTTTGTTATGTTACAACCAAAAACGTACATGTATTTTATGTGATGGACCAACACAAAGTGGCACATAATTGTGAGGTTGAAGGAAAATGATAAATGGTTTTCAAAATGAGTTACAAATAAAATATCTTAAAAGTGTGGCGTGCATTTGTATTCAGCCCCCCTGAGTCAATACTTCATAGAATCACCTTTCACTGCAATTACAGCTGCAAGTCTTTTTGGATATGTCTCACTTGATTTGATTGTAGCCGTATTAGTGCAATTGTGACAGAGAAAATTGAGTACTGTCCGTGATACTTTTTTTATTTGCACTGACATACAATTTTTCAGGACAAGCTTTCGGGGTATGTCCCCTTCTTCAAGTACTGCTTGGACCTTGAAGAAGGGGACATACCCCGAAAGCTTGTCCTGAAAAATTGTATGTTAGTGCAAATAAAAAAAGTATCACGGACAGTTCTCAATTTTCTCTGGATATGTCTCGAAAAGGTTTGCATCTAAAGAGTGACATTTTTCCCTATTCTTCTTTGCAAAATAGCTCAAGCTCTGTCAGATTGGATGGAGAGCACCTGTAAACAGCAATTTTCAAGTCTTGCCAAAGATTCTCAATTGGATTTAGATCTGGACTTTGACTGGGCCACCCTAACACATTCTAACACATGAATATGATTTGATCTAAACCATTCCAGTGTAGCTCTGGTTGTATGTTTAGGGTTGTTGCCCTACTGGAAGGTGAACCTCTGTCCCAGTCTCATGTCTTTTACAGACTAATGCCGTGTACACAGGATCGGGATTTTGGTCGGAAAAAGGTATGATGGCTTTTCCAATGGGATTCCGCTCAAGCTTGTCTTGCATACACACAGTCATACCAAATTCCGACCGTCAAGAACGCGGTGATGTACAACACGTACAACGGCACTAGAAAAAGGAAGTTCAGTAGCCAGTGCGCCACCCTTTGGGCTCCTTCTGCTAATCTCGTGTTTATCTCGTGTTAGTAGAAGTTTGGTGAGAGACGATTCGCGCTTTTCAGCTTTCGTGCTTTTTAGTCCGTTACTGCTCTTCAGTTTGTGCTTGTGGGTTTGTATCTGGTTTTCAGTGCGTGTAGTCAGTTTGTATCTGTTTTTCAGTGCGTTCTTGTCCACTCTTTTCTGATTTTCAGCTTGCTCTTCACAGGCCTTGCTGTTTTTCAGTGCGTTCTTGTCCACTCTTTTCTGATTTTCAGCTTGCTCTTCACAGGCCTTGCTGTTTTTCAGTGCGTTCTGTTAGTTCTTTCTGACCAGCCGACCGTTTTCAAGCCATGTTGCGGGCACGTGCTCGTCGTAGAGTTCGTGCTATGTGGGTGCTTGGTGTTGGGGTTATTGCTTTGACCCAAGTCCAGTCCAAGAACAGGGTGGGGAGGAGTTCATGGACCAAGAATTGGTTGCTCCAGCGTGACCAATTCTCTCACATGCCTTTGCTGCGTGAGATCCAGGAGAATAATCCTGATGATTTCAGGAATTTTCTCAGGATGACGGACCCCGTTTTTCAACGTCTGTTGGCTTTGCTGTCCCCTTATATTATGAAGCAGGACACCTGCATGCGGCAAGCCATCGCTCCGGAGCAGAGGCTCGTCGACACGTTACGGTACTTGGCGATGGGGAGAAGTCTAAAGGACCTCAAGTTCTCGACAGGCATCTCCCCCCAGGCTCTGGGGATCATTATTCCAGAGACCTGCTCTGCCATTATACAGGTCCTGCAGAAGGACTATAGTAGGGTAAGTTTTCTCCTTTAACATCACATTGTATGTATTTAATGTTTGCTAATGTATTGTATTTCCTCATTCCCTAATTACCATGATTGTAATATGCTGTGAATGTCCCCTTTGTCTTCATGCATGCTGAAAGCTTTTAATGCTCCTTTTTTGTCCTTCTTGCATATTTGCCTTCACTAACCTCGCCAGCATGCTATCCTAGGCCCATATACACCTAGCCTAGTCACTTAATGTATTTTGTCAGCTCCATTGTATTGCTTTACCCTAAACACCCCCTAAAATGTGTCCAAATGTTATTGTTGTCCTTAAATTCATGCAGAGTGTCAGAGGCTTTTTTTTGGCTCCCAAACTCATTTAGAACCCCCCCCCCTAAATTTTTACAATAGGCCATCAGAGGGGTGAGGAATCTAATAAGTGGACCTTATATTTTTGTCTATAAACACTCCTTAAAATAAATGTTATACTGATGTTGGCCAAGAATGTTTGTGTCTATTGTCTATTCTGCTTGCAATGTTATGTGCAAAAGTACTATTTTTTTTTAATGTTTTGACTCCACAGTTTCCTTCAACGCCACAGGGATGGCAGACTGTGGCATCCCACTTTGCCGACCATTGGGACTTTCCCAACTGTGAAGGGGCAATTGCTGGGAAGCACGTCCACATCATCCCACCACCCCATTCGGGGTCATACTATTATAACTATAAGGGGTTTCATAGTATTGTGTTGATGGCGGTGTTGTCAGCGACATACAAGTTTCTCTATGTGGATGTGGGGAAGAATGGCTGGATGTTGGATCATTGGAGTCTTTGCCGAGACGGAGTTCTACACACGTCTCCAGAGTGGTGGCTTGGGATTGCCACCTGCGGAAGAGAATGTGGAAGGACTCCCGTTTGTTTTTATTGCTGATGAAGCATTTGGTCTGGGTGATCACATGATGAGGCCATTCCCCCAGAGGACCCTCGCCCCCAAGAAGAGGGTTTTTAATTACCGGCTGGCCAGAGCCAGAAGAGTCGTAGAGAATACCTTTGGGATAATGGCCAGCCGCTTCCGCCTATTTCTAACGGCTATACATATGGCGGAGTATATTGCACAACTTTTTAAAGTGAAATGCTACTAATTATGTTGCCTTAGTTGGGCCTGAGGCCGGACTTCATGAAACAACAATGACGGCCCTGGAAGCTGGCCGTCCTGGCTTGCCCCCCCAAATCGCACGTGAAGTGCGTCAAAAATGTGTTGATTATTTTATGGGTAGGGGGGCCATTGCTATGCCAGCAAATTTTTAATTATTTTCAAAATAAAAAAAAAAATGAAATGATAAAATCTTGAATTTGATTTACTGTTTGTGTTTCTTTTATCTGTCTCCTAGAGCACTTGTAGTGCCGAGTGGTTTTTCCATTATTAAATAAGCCCCATTGTCACTGTAAACACCAACTTAATACAAAAACTGGTATTGAACATTGAAAGAAGAAGCCACACATTGTTGAGTGTACAACCTTTTACTCCGTGCACATTCACATGTGCGTTGTAAAACCTTTTTTTGTAATAAAAAATTACATCTTGGTTTTATAAATTTTTACCTTGAAAATATTTTTTTGGTACATAAACAGGGATGTTTAAAAACATAACATACACAACTCAGGAACTTACAAAGTTCAACATTGAAAAACTAAAGGCAATATCAAACATTATAGTGTCAAAAATGTGTTGATATTGCCTTCATCAGATGGGGTGATGTCACCCCTGTAAAAGCCAAATTTAGAAGATGCACACAAATTGGGAGTCAAACTGGGGATTTCCCTCCTGATCCCATGCCTAATGTCAACATGTGCTATCTCCCATCATGGGGGATCAATGAATGTGTTTTGGGGGTGCAACCCCTTCCTCTCACCTACTAGAGTTGCGAGGAAGGGGTTGCACCCACAAAACGCGTACATTGATATCCCCTGATGGCAGATAGCACATGTTGACACACTGTTGTGTGCATCTTCCAAATTTGGCTTTCAAAATGTATTAAAAGGTTATTTAAATGTTCTTTTAAAAAAAAAAAAGTTGTAATTTTTTTTGGATTTAGATTCTCTCTCCCTAGTGCATTAATCATGTTCTTCATTCTTTGTTCAACCTCCTTTGTTTTTACCTTTATGAGGTCTAAATCCCGACTACAAAACATGTCCTGGATTAGCCTTTGCGCACTGTCAGTCGTGAAATGAGTAGATTGTTCTTCCACAACATGCACATCACCTAAAAGAAAAAATACACACCATGTATTATAAATATGCAGGCATACATCTATTACCTGAATCTGTGGTCTCAGACACTCACCTGTTGTGACAATTTTCACCACCTCTCCTTCCTCCACATCCTGAGGTTGTGGTGTCCTCTGTTCCCCTTCTTCAGTAGTGGGGGGGGTTCTTAGAGTCCTCAGACGTCCCGAGTCTTTTCACCCCTATGAGAATGAAACAAAAGGTATACTTAGCACACAGAAATTTGAGGCCAGAAATAGGAATATGAAACATTGCTTGGAAGTGTGGTACAGTTGTCTGTTTGGGCAGAGTTCCAAGTTGAAGACATTATTTATTCCCTTAACAAAGCTGGAATACTTACCCTTTTTTGGACAAGTTTCACACATGGAGACACCTCAAGTATCCACTGGATTACCTGTGTGGGACACCCTAAAAAGTTTGTTCTTGTGTCCCACACTAGTGCTCCTGAGCCCAGATGTGTTAACAGCTGCTGAGTGTCCTCTCCTTACATTACACTGAATCAAGTTTGCAATTCTTTCTATTTTTAAACACATCTAGACAACAATGTCCTAAACTTCTTTTATTACAAATTAGCATGACCAAATGTAGTTAACCCTGTATCTGCCTAAAACATTGTATTTAGTTGGTGAACGAACAATGTTTACTGCGAACGATTACTGTGCCCACGAGCCTGAAAGTTGCCATTTTAAACTGTACAATAGTAAAGAAAAGCACATGGCGCAGCATGCAAGTAATAATAATCGGAACATACGACAACTACTTACTTTTTAGAAGCACTTTCTTGATCCTTCTGTACTGATCCTGCTCTCTCAATTTCAGGTCTGACCAGCATTTCCTCAATTGCTCCTTAGATAGTCGTACCCCAAAATTCAGGTGCAGACTCTTCACAACTTTAGTCATGATCTTGGCCTTTCTCACATTTGGGTTTAGGTATGACTTCCCATCATAGTCGGCCCTCTTCAATATGTCCCACCATCTCCACATCTCTACAAAGGCCATATTTGAGGCCTTAAATCTTCTCCTCCAGGATCGGGACGTTTCAGGCTCCGCCCTCCTCGTTACTGCTATTATCACGCACCTGCTGTGTCTCCGCCATGTTCCTCTCCTACTGCGTCGAAAGAGATGGGGCGAGGAATATTTTAGAAAGAACGTCAGGGACGGGCGACGCGGGCAGAGTTTCACGCATGCGCAGTGTATATAAAGCTAACACACGTGTGTCGTACCTACGTTCTGTGTGCGTAGGAAGGAGGATCGGAAGCGCCGAACGTTCTATCGAAGGTAACATTTTAACTTGGGACATCAGTGGCCTATACTGATTTGAGATTGAGCCTATATTGGGATAAGATTAGGAGAGTTTAGCCTGATATTAGTGTTTTGGTCTTGTATTTTGTCTTGCAGCAAATATGAAACAATTCAAAGACCCTGAATTCATGGGCCATTTCATTGACAAATACAAGTATATGCGTAATTTGTGGGAGGTTAAAAACCCCTTATATCACAATAAACCAGCTAGTAAGGCATCGCTGGAAAAATTGCTGCAATTTGTGAAGATACAGGTCCCCAACGCAGACATTGAGTTTGCGAATAAGAAAATTGGTAGCTTGAAAAGCATGTATAGGAAGGAGCCTAACAAGGTCCAGGCTTCCATGAGATCAGGAGCAGCAGCAGAGGATGTGTATGTACCCAGTCTGTGGTACTACAACAGGATGCGGTTTCTGGAAGACTAGATGGAAGTCAGAGAATCACTTTCGACACTTCCATCCAGCCTTCCCTCAACCCTTCACTCAAACCCAGCTGAGGCTTCCGAGGACCAACCTGGGCCTTCCATCCTGGAAGAAGTGGAGGAGCCCAGCTGGAGCCAGGTATAGTATTTTTTAACATATTTATTGTCCGAAAGTTATTGTTAACTAGATGTTATTATTAATAACAAATGAATGATTGAACAAAAAGTGTTTGACATATCAATAGACAGTAGGGGCCAAAAATGATTGTGACAAGAATGAAAAATGTTGAGCTCAGAATGATAGTCTTTTCTATTTATTAACATTCAATTTGCAACAGTCATGAACTGAAAATTGTGTGTGATTGATGAACCAAAAACTAAAACTATGTCCCTTTTTCATACACAGGAAGACCTCAGCCAGGACAAGGCTCTGGAATGTGGCACACAGGAGGAGGCGGGGGTAAGTGTCAGCCAGTAGGTGGCGGGGCCCAGTATCCACACCCAATCCAAGGTGCCTCCCCTCTGCCTTCCAAGAAAAAGGGCCAGGAAGGGGAGTAACGTGGAGGAGGCAGCACTGGGCCTCATTAAGGAGGCTAATGTGGCCTTGAAAAGCCCCCCCAATGCTGAAGAGGCCTATGACTGCTATGTAGCTGCCAAATTGCAGCAAACGCCCAACACCTCATCTGTGAGAAGATTATTTTTGAGGCCATTCATAAGGGGTTGAGGGACCAAATGAGTGATAACATGCACTTAGGTGCGCTCGCCCATCCTCCACCTCCTCCTGCCACAAGTCCACCTCCAGAGCCACAGCCTCCAAGGAAGGCTGTAGGGAAGGCTGCAGGGAAGCGTGGAGGGAAGGCTGCAAGGAAGACAAGAAAGTGATGGCCTGGGTTCAAGTCTGGTCTGACAGAAGACGCAGCCTGTTGTAGTACCACAGCCTGGGGACATATATGTCATCTGCTGCTGTTCGTGATCTCGGGGAGTCCAGGGCCAGATTGTGCCCACTATTATATGGACTTCTCAGGCTACCAATTTTAATTTACAAAGAGTTGATGTGTGCCCTGGGGTAAAAAGGCTTCGCAAATTCAAGCAGTTTCTCCAGCGTTGCCTTCCTCTTTATTTTGTTATTATGAGCCAGAATAAATGTTTTTTTTTAATATGAAAATACTTGCCTATGTGTTTTTCTTCAAATAGGACAGTTTGTGAGTAGGCAGGTACATTTCCAAAATACAATGTCTAACAAGGGACACCAACCAACCTCCTTGAGCTTTATAAAAAATACAAGATAATACTGTTGTTGTGGAAACTTGACACACCAAAAAAAAATAAAAAATTATGGAAATCACTAGAAAATAATTTATAAATAAACCAAAAAACAGGAGATCTTGATTAAAAATAAAAAAAAGATGACTATAAAAAATAATTCTAAACGTTATTATGGAGATCTGGCTTTAAAAACAAAAAAGATTATTCAGGAGATCACGAGAAATAAGAAAGAAATACGTTTGTGAGAACTCTGTGTGAATATCAGCAGCAAAACAACTTTATTCTTCTAGCATTATAAAGAACAAAAGAATGCGCTGCATTAAAAGATTCAATAATTTGCAGCGTGATGATTGTGCTAGCTCCCTTACAAATGCTAGTTTTACCAAACCGAGCGCTTCCGTCTCATATTTGATTCTGAGCATGCGTGATTTTTGGCGCGTCGGAATTGCATACAAACAATCACATTTTCGGATAGGAACTTTTTCCGACCGAAAAATAGAGAACAGGCTCTCAATATTTTGCTGGTTGGAATTCCGCCAGCAAAAGTCCGATGGAGCATACACACGGTTGCATTTTCTGACCAAAAGCTCTCATCTGAGTTTTGCTGGCGACATTTCCGATCGTGTGTACGGGGCATAACACGTTTTCTTCTAAGATTGCCCTGTATTTGGCTCCATCCATCTTGCCATCAACTCTGACCAGCTTCCCTGTCTCTGCTGAAGAAAAGCATCCTCACAACACGATGCTGCCACCACCATTTTTTACGGTGGGGATGGTGTGTTTAGGGTGATGTGCAGTGTTAGTTTTCCATGCCAAAAAGTTCAATTTTGGTCTCATCTGACCACAGCACCTTCTTCCACATGTTTGTTGTTTCCCCCACATGACTTCTCGCAAACTGCAAATGGGACTTCTTATGGCTTTCTTCTTGCCACTCTTCCACAAAGGCCAGATTTGTGGAGTGCACGACTAATAGTTGTCCTGTGGACAGATTTCCCACCTAAACTGTGGATCTCTGCAGCTCCTCCAGAGTTACCTTGGGCCTTTTGGCTGCTTCTCTGATTAATGCTCTCCTTGCCCGGCCGGTCAGTTTAGGTGGACGGCCATGTCTTGGTAGGTTTGCAGTTGTGCCATACTCTTTCCATTTTTGGATGATGGATTGAACAGTGCTCCATGAGATGTTCAAAGCTTGGGATATTTTTTTTTACAACCTAACACTGCTTTAAACTTCTCCACAACTTTATCCCTGACCCGTCTGGTGTGTTCCTTGGCCTTCATGATGCTGTTTGTTCACTAAGGTTTACTAACAAACTCTGAGGACTTTACAGAACAGCTGTATTTATATTGAGATTAAACTACAGACAGGTCGACTATTTACTAATTAGGTGACTCCTGAAGGCAATTGATTCCACTAGATTTTAGTTAGGGGTATCAGAGTAAAGGGGGTTGAATACAATTGCACACCATACTTTTCAGATATTTATTTGTAAAAAATTTGAAAAAACATTCATTATTTTCCTTCCCTTTTATATATATATATTTTTTATATCTTTTTCTCATCCAACTTTATGTCTAAATCAGCAAATTGTGACAGATCTTTGAGGGGTAGGATATCTTGTTGCAGTAATTGAATTTCCCTCTGTAGTTTGGCAATCTCCATGGTCTTGGACTCAATTATAAGACTCATCACATATAGATAGAACTTCAGTCCATTTTGTCTTTTGAGTCTGTTGACCCTCCGTGGGTTGAGTGAGTGTGGCATGTATTTTATTCTTATTTTTGCATAATAAAAGTAGCTGTTTTTTTTTTCTCTGGAAGTGCCGCTATCTTTTTCTTTTCTGCCTTTCTCCCCATACTTTACAGTGGAGAGGGCGCACAGAAATGCCATCTACCAGAGGACCCGTGGGTTCTGCATCTCGCACCTTTATTCTGCATCTACTGCACTTTCGTGATTGGGACCTGGTCCTTTGAGAAGCAAGGAAACTGTAGGAATTGACCTATGATGCAACCAAGTTGATGACTTTCCCGTATTATTCGGTGGAGACACACCGTTCTCCGGCGGTCCTTTGACCATGTGAAGGTTATGCTGCGCCGCAAAGGCCTCAAATATAGCATGCTCTTCCCTGCTCGCCTTCGGGTGCAACATGGCAACACCATACAATTTCAATTCTCCAGAGGAGGCTTCCCAATGGATTGAGACTATCCAGGTCGTGAGTTCTGCCTGATGGATTGAAGTGTGCTTTTTTTATCCTCCTTTAGGCTGTGGTATTGTCCTGCTTCTGAAAGCTTCCCACTACATCATATAGTGCCCTTTCTTTCTTATTTGTGATCTCCAGATTTTCTGTGTGACTTTTGCACCTGATGAGTTTGATTCCCTGCCAGTACTTTCAACTCGCATACTAGGGGCTTGAGTTAAGTCCCTGCCCATTGGCTCAGACACCCCATCTATTCATGTCTGAGCCTGCAAAGCCCCTGTCTTATTTAATGTCACTAGCATAGTGCCACCTAGTGACAGAAGAGAAAGAGTGCAACAAGTCCAGATTTAGAGAGGAATCAATTGATCCAACAATTGACCAAGGCAACTATCGCCTGGCAACTAAATTTGATAGCAACCCTGCCTAAACATCAGGGTGCTACACATGCATTGTCACAGCTCACCATCCTTGTGGCCTTCTCAAATGGTGACAGCACAGTGCATGCATCCTTTATTAGCAGCCATTGTTGTGGAGAAAAAAGCCGAGTTGGCCTGAGCCTGTCATTGTGCCATACTCACAAAGGTACTCGTTGACGGCCCTCTTGCACTGATATAAGGAGAGGATTTAATTTTATGTTACACTAATTTGTAAGTTATTACATTTTTGGTGACAACTTCTCCTGTGTAGGATTAGTGCCCACACCTAGAGGGCTTTAGTACTCAACTACTGGGGTAGGTGAGGTGTGATAAC
The DNA here is from genome assembly GCF_042186555.1 of Aquarana catesbeiana. Classification (NCBI taxonomy): domain Eukaryota; kingdom Metazoa; phylum Chordata; class Amphibia; order Anura; family Ranidae; genus Aquarana; species Aquarana catesbeiana. Next base: position 261,172,594 of record NC_133328.1, read on the forward strand.
TATCACCTTTATGGTAACTGTTTTGTTATAATTTATTCCACAATAGCACTGTGTCTTTTAATATTTTGCCACTATAAAGTGATTTGTTAGAGCATTATTTGACATATAGGTAGCGTCATTCTCCCCTTCACATCTTCTTTCTTGAAAAATTTCGTGCAGAGACTGAATGGGAGACATTGAAATTGAAAATGAAAGCCTTCTACGGAAAACCTGAGAAAGCGATGGTGAGATGCGTCTAAAGACACATGAAAATACGCATCCGCCAGATGGATGGAAACCATCCAGTCTCCTGACTCCACAACCAAAATTATCGCCATTTTGAATAGTGGAACCTTCATGTAAGAATTATGGACTTTGAGGTCCAAAACTGGTTTGAAACCCCCTGAAGCCTCTGGGACCAGAAACAGAGAGGAACATGCACTTTGACCCAATTCGTGTCTTGGAACCGGAAGGATGGCCCTTGTTGCCAACAGCTCCCCTATATATCCTTGCAAACATTGCCTCCTTTCCAAATCCATAGGAAGTCGAATCTCTACAAACAAGGTCTCAGGAAGCCTTGTTCTGAACTCGAGATGATAATGCGATTGAATGACGGCTACATCCTGTAATTGGGCAAGTTTTGCTCCTACTTGAGAGGGCTGAGCGGAGACACCTTCAGAGCTTGCTCTATAGCAAATTTTTTATCACCTAGCTTCTTTCAGTCCACGCCCAAACAAAGTGCCACTTGGCTGCATTTTAAGGGAAACTATAAATATGGAGCCAGAGATTGTCCAGGTTGTTCCCACGTTCTTGGTGGGGATGTGGTAACATCTAGTATTAAGAACAAGTCATTTATTTCAAAATATTCTTTTAACTGCATTACTAGAGTTGTTATATATGCTATTACTTGCAAAGCCTGCAACATTCAATAAGTGGGACGGACAACCTGGCAATTGCTGGATCGTTTCCAGGAACATCTCAATGACACTAGAGCCAATAAATCCATTAAACCTGGCCGGACACTATAACAGTTTACATGGAGGTGATACTGACTTGATGTCTGTCCAGGTTGTGGAAAGGGTCAAACTATCTACCAGAGGTGGGGATTTGTTTCGTCTTTTATGCAAGAGGGAGGATTTTTGGATCTTCCACTTGCATACTAGAATTTCGGGTGGTTTAAATTTTGAGTGGGATGTTATGAATTACTTTACATCTTCTTTTATTATCCGTATTTATTGTGTTTTTGTATATAAGACAATAATATTTGTTCTCCCTCCTTTTGTATTCTTTGTAGTGGATTGGAGTGAGTACCTATTTTGTCATTTAGGGTCTTTGATACATAACGTACAATATTTAACCTATTTGCTACTATATTCTAAATGGGATAGTGAAGTGTAATTATGGAGTGCCCTTCATCAATATATATACTCAGGGCTGTTTTTAAGGCAGGGAAAAAGGGGCAGGTGCCCTGGGCCCCATCCCTGTTGTGGGGCCCAAAGCAGCCGCCTCATACTTGCCAACTATCCCAGTTTAAATTCCCTTATTGCTTGAAGTTTTAGTCCCGTGCTGTGTCCCAATATCTCAGTGTGAAGTTCTGTTACTAATACTGCCCAGCTCTGCCCTATTGCATTGTACAGATGACTCACCTGCATACCCTGTGTTTACATGTAAATAACCTGCATTGATATGTAAATAGGGGCAGCATTAATATGTAAATAGCCGCAGAATTACTACATTTATATGTTAATAGAGGCAGCATTCATATGTATATCATGCCCCCCAGGGGTCATATCCACCATCACTTCTGCTGAATGCTGCCCACTGGGGAGATAAAGGTGCATAAAATAATTTATAATGAACCTCTGCACTACTAAAGTGAACTCAACAAAGTAATAAATAAAGATGGAAATGCTGCAAAATCTAATAGTGATCCCAAATCACCACTGACATAAGAAAAAAAAAAATTATATATATATATATATATATATATATATATATATATATATATATATATATATATAAATAAATAAATGATCCTGCGCATAACCTAGTGATCAAACATCCTAATGATAAAATATAACAATAATAAATGTTCATAAACAATGGTGAAAAATAACGTAAATGAATAAGTGAAAGAACAAAGTCCAAAAAATGATCCAATACTTCAAACTATGTTTCAAAATAATATGTAGATACAAAAGTGTTGACTGTTGTTCTGGTGAAATAAAGCGCTGACACCACACCAATATGCCCATGAGGTGAGAGTTCTGTGAGCACACGTAAAATGCCTTAGTAAATCCACTGGGAACAGCCTCGATTCCAGGATCCAGGATCAACAGTGATAGATGCTTGATTTAAAAGATTACACCCCCCCTCCAGAGCGATGTTCAGATCCACATGCAAAAAAAGTAAGCCTCCGATAGTGTATTACCAAAATAACCACAATTTATTGAGTAAAATACCTGCTTACATTACAGCAGCATCAAGTGCGCCAAACAGACTAAAAACTGCGTTTCGCGCCACCTCGTATGTCACTTCCGGTCCGTGGTAAAACTTCCGGCCATGCCCTATGCATTACGTCACGAGACTTCCTCAGGGGACCGGATTGGCTATAGTATCATTATATTTATATCATCCAACAGGAAGTGATTAGACACCATTTTGAAGAAGACCAACGGCTAAAATAGACATACCAAGACGGTGGCCATTTTCCCTAAGATAAATGTCACTTAGTGATATTTCAATAAAGTTCATTGATAAATTAAAAAACTGGCAACTGCGGATGTTTCATCCATCTATACAATTATTAAACACCATCAGGCATGTGAAGCCACCAAATGGGTTTTGAGAAAGCACAGTAAACTTAAATACATACAGAGAAAATTTCTTATTAAATGCATCGTGTTTTCTCTTAAAAATAATTATTTTTGGCATGACCAAGCCTATTATAGGCAAGCCAGTGGCATAGCCATTGGTGCAAAATTTGCCCCCAGTGTGGCTAATGCCTTTATGGCCCAGTGGGAGGAAGAGGCGGTCCATAAGAATCCACCATGTGAACTAGGATTATACAAGAGGTTTATCAATGACGTAATAATAATATGGAAAGGTAGTAAAGAATCACTGAAATAATTCCTATGCAATTTGAATCAAAATGATAGGAATATAGTACTTACGTGGAAAATTGATGCAAAATGTATAGAATTTCTGGATTTGGAAATAAGTATTGAAGGTGACAAATTACCTACGAAGACTCACTTTAAAGATGTAGCAAGAAATGGCTATTTACCTATCACAAGTTGTCACTTAAAGCCTTGGCTATTCAATATCCCTAAGGGTCAGCTAGTCAGAGTCAAGCGCAATTGTACTAAGGACTCTGACTATATGACTCAAGCAGATTTTATTGGCGAAAGGTTTATTAGGAAGGGATACACTCAACAGTACATCAAAAAACAAATTGAATCGGTGCAAGGAATGGACAGAAAGCAAATGATATATGGAATGAAAAAAACAACAACTTTTAGAAGCACCAACTCTATTTCTTGATTATTATGTTCAATATAAGGACGTGGAAAGAATATTTAAGAAGCACTGGCACATTCTTAAAGGTGACAGACTTCTACAAAGTATCTTACCGGAGAAACCAGTTATTATATACAAACGGGCAACAACACTGAGAGATTTAATTGTTAAGAATGTAGTTGAACCACCCTCCAAGAACCAAATTTCATTTTTTACTGGTAAGAGTTTCTTTCCTTGTAAATATTGTTTTGCATGCCAACATTCTAAAAAATTCCAAGGCAAAAAGAAGGAATTTGAAGCCACCAGTACAGGAAATGTATACCCTATTAGAGACTTTATTAGTTGCCACACAGAAGGGGTTGTTTATGTTTTACAATTTTCTTGTAAATTACAATATGTAGGGAGAACCAAAAGGGCGCTAAAAGTTAGAATCAGAGAGCATGTCCAAAATATTATTGGGTGCCCAAAACATAATGTATCTAGGCATTTTGCCTCAGTCCATAATAATGATCCAGCACATTTACTGTTTTGGGGTATAGAGAGATACAATAAATCATGGACAGGTGATCATAAAGTGAGGTCCCCAAGTCAGAAAGAATCGAAGTGGATACATAAGATGAGAACATTTCTACCTGACGGGTTGAATGTTGATTTCGATCTAAATTGTTTCATCAGTGATTACTAAGTTCTTGCCTGTAGGTAAACCTCATATTTCATTTCCGGTGTCCATCAAAATTATTTTTTATCATTTTTTAACATTTTTTATTTTTTTTCTAAAAACATATATCTTTTCCTTTAAGGCTGGCTTTAATGTATCCTGTGGGTATCAGCATTTTGAGGCTTTTCAGGTAGTTTAACCTTATGTAGCCTTGTTTCTTGCCCCTATATGTGTAATTTTATGCATTTTTAATTATACATTTTTTAATTTTATATTATTTAGGTATATGTTGATATACAATTAATTTTAAGATGTATTATATAAAGAGCAGGTCTCATATAACTAATATTTCCAATTTGCATATACAGTTTTTTGATATAGGCAATGTGTGGCCGCTATTCATGGTGGCATCGCAATTTTCATTTTTATTCATTCAATTTCCCCCAGTGGTCATTTACATATACTACAACTTGGGAGTCAAAATGGCCAACATCCTTTATATGTATGGTCAGAGAGGTAATTTAATGGGATTTTATGGGTGTCAAGCAAATAATTTTAGACAGATATCAAGATAAAAAATATATAAATGACATTTTATTGAACATAAAGTTTAAAAATTTATGCTGGCTAAGCATAGTATAGAACCAACAGCGATACATATCAACGTGAGTAGTAAAGGGTCACTCAGCACTATAGTCCCAACATGTTTCGTACGTTGGGGCTTCCTCAGGGGATATGTGTTGAGGGACCAAGCCGGATAATATCACTGAATAGAGTAAAATACAAATAGAAGCCATCAAAATATTAGCCAAAAAGGTATATTTGGGGAGAAAAGAAAGATGTTAGCGACTGTCCAAAGCTAGAATGTTCAAATGCCAACTAATAAATAGTTACCTGCTGTGAAGATGAGACCAGACGTGGGAGAACAGACACTGTGCTGTACTAGTGAAGATAAACCTAGGTGGGCCCGGATAAGGGCCGTGGGACCAGTGTCTGTGACATGAAGGAATAATGTGAGTAGAATAATGATAAGAAAGTTGGAAATAGGAATAGGTAAGAAACGGGGGGGGGGGGAGAAAAGGAGAGAGAAGGGGAAAGAAAGGAAAATAGGGGGAGAGGGAAAAAGGAAGAAAAAGGAGAAAGGAAGAGAGAGAATGAAAAGGAGGAAAATGTTGAATGAAAAGAAGGGACCGAAGGTGAATGTGAGGAGGAATGAGGTGAGGAGTGAGATGTGCATGAGATCAAATGTAAGGTGATGCAGGTGTGAGAAGGTGAGGTGAAGGGTAATAATTGGGTTAAATTAGATTAAATAGACCAAAATAAAAAATACTTACACAGAACTAGTTACGTCTAAAGGGAAGCAAGGGCTGCCAAACGGGAATGTTTGTCTAATTAAAGAAAATGAATATGTAAGTGTGCCGGTCACATGTCTGCCGACAACCAATGAGGCGGGGGAAGGCAGACATGTGACCGGCACACTTACATACTTAAACCTCCCCCTTTCACATAGCACGCAGATGACAGACTGGCTGCCATGTCGGCGTTGCTTCCTGTATAAAGTACATCTCAATCACCTTTCTATTGCCACTTTTTCAAACAAAAACTTTGTAGAGAGGAAGCAGCAGACTGCGACAACAAAGGATAGTCAGGTGATAAGCCAAAAGGTCAGGGCAACAACCAGATAGGGATAGTCAAAGAACACGCCAAAGGTCGGGATATGAAGCAGACGAGGACAGTCAAGAACAAGCCAAGATCGGTAAACAGGATCAGACGTAGGACACAGAGCAATGAGCACACAGAAACCAAAACACACAATAATGATCAGCAGGGCTGGCTTGCAGTGCACAGGTTAATATAGAGTTCCCTGATAGGGGCTGGGGTGGAGCCGTGCTTTGAGGAGAGATTATTTAAGCAGCCAGGTGAGAGTGGCTGGCCTCTTATTCTGAACACATGGAGAGATAAGCTGACAAAACATTACTGCATAACCATGACACCAACTTTGTGGGAACAGTTTGGGGGGTGGCCCCTTCCTGTTCCAACATGACTAAAAACGGGAGTCTTTGCGTCTGTTTGTCAGGCAGTGTTCATGTTTCTGATGCGCCAATCTCACTACATGTGGCTTTCTTTGTCTAGCTGGAGAGCACAGCTTACAGGTACAAAGGGCGGGAAATCATACACACTGCCTCTGCACAGACACGCCCATACAATCCCCTAGTCATTGTTCATTGGTTGAAATTTGTATAACTCCTCCTGAGTTTGAAGGAATGCCTGAGCTTGGTTGGCCAATTGTGAAGCCATCAATCTCCATTGTTATCACTATTCAAAGTACTATAGATAAACTTTGCTCCCATTGTCAGGGAGGACTATCTGTGGAGCTTTGCAATGTGATTACAGTGGCTATGTCTGTTTTCTTTGGGAAGCGTGGGAGGCTCAGGAGATGCATTATACCAAAGAGCCGAAAAGTGCGCTTATTAGCGCAGGAGACATTGATTACACATTGTGAAAAGAGAAATCTCCACATCAGGATGGTGAGCCAGGATTTTACAAAGCCAACAGAATCTACTATACATCGGATCAAGAGGAGGGAGCAGATCCCAGTCCAGGACATCGAACCGCCGGCCATTGGAAAGCAGTTTTTTAAATCCTTTGTTGTCCTGAGGCCAAGGGGTATGTTTTCTCTGTCCACTGTGTTAGGCAAGTTCTTCCTTGCAAAAGAACAAATCTTTAATGGCGGGATTTTAATTGTTTTGTCATTGTAGATAGGTCTATTGTTTGGGATACTTACCTATATTTCAGTCCTCTATAGGACCCATTTAATACAACCTAAAATGTTTGTGTAAGTAACTATATGCTACGTGTGTGTATGAGTTTGCAGGCTGACACCATGTTTTAACCACTTCCCGCCCGGCCTATAGCAAAATGACGGCCGGGCGGTGGTTCAGTTATCCTGACTGGGCATCATATGACGTCCAGCAGGATAACTGCCGGCGCCTGCCCGTGGGAGTGCGCAGCGCTGTGATCGGTGGTACGGCGTATCAGTCTGACGGTGGCTCTTTACCACGTGATCAGGGTTTCGTGGTTGTCGGTTTTGGGGAAAGTCAGGGAAAATTTACTAATGTACAGAAATGCTAAATTGTTTGCCTTTCTTAGCAGGTTAAAGATGAAGGCTAGAGTAATAACTCTTGTTTACAAGTATCTTTTTCAGGTCATAGCTGTACACATGCATAAATACAGAGGCGTTGCTAGGGGGGGGTGAGGGGGTGAGGTCCGCACCAGGGTGACACCTGCCAGAGGGGTGATACCCGTGCAGAGCCGATCCGCCCTATACGCACACTACGCAAATTATCCCCGGGCGTAGTGGCCGCTTCACTTCCTCCTGCATCTTAGTGACATGATCGAAACTGTCGGCTGCTGTCCCCGCCCACTACCAGCAAGGCTTAGCTCTGCTCAGGTTGAGTTCTGCATCTTCTGTTTGCTTTCCTCCCTGCCTGTCAGTTTGCCCACCGTTTGCATTGCTTTAGAATACTTAGCTGTGTCTAGTTTGAGTCCCAGCATTTTCGGCATCTTCTGTCCCCGCCCACCTTCTATCAGACCTGTAGAATATAGTCTAGGGAAGTGCTACAGGTGGTGGGCGGGCCAGTGGGCAGGGATAGAAGCTGGCAGAAGATGCAGAAAATGTCGGACTGCATCCCTGACAGAGCTAAGAATACTAAAGCAATGCATGTGGTGGGCGGGCTGACAGACTGGGACAGAAGCAGACTGAAGATGCAGAGACTAAACCCAAGAACACAGAAGAACTACAGGTACAAAGCAACTATCTTCTGCCCTTTTCAGCTGAGCACTGTGGATAAGTTTGCTAAATATGAGAATACTCAGTAAAAATATTTGTAAAGTGACTTTGTGCTATTAGGTGAATTATGTTGGAGGCACTGTGCTATATGTATTTCCTTTTAGCTGACTTATGTTAGATTCACATCAATGTGTTTGCTGTGACTTGCATTTGTGTGGGTACAGTAGCCCATTCATTTAACCACTTGCCGACCGCCGCACGACGATGTACGTCGGCAGAATGGCATGGGCAGGCAAAAGGACTTACAGGTACGTCCTTGCCTTCCCGCGGGCGGAGGGGTCCAATCGGAACCCCCCCAGTGCTTGCGGCGGTTGGATTCAGGTCAGGGGCGATCAAAGGTGAAGAAATAAAAAGAGAGGGGCGCACCGGGCATATGCATTATCTTTTGTAAAATATTTATTGAATAAAATGATAAAAGAAATTACTCAGAAGCAGTTGTGGAACAAGGTGCAATGTGAATCAAGCACCGACTAGCAGCAAACAGTTCTTATGATGAGCGAAACCTTCCAGAGGTCTTAGAGAAACATACAAGCATCACTACCGGCTTACGCGTTTCGAAGGGCACGTCCCTTCTTCATCAGAGCTCAGCAGTGAACCCTCCTTCAGTAGTCCCTGTATATATAGTGCCAAAAAAGGCACAATCAGTGGATTAGGGAGGGCACATGGGGCCCCTCCCCATCAATGGATCCCTCCCTCCCAGGCTCCTCAATTATACAAGCAGAAAGGTCAAAATAAATAGAAGACTAAATAAATGAATGTAAATATGTATGAATATCAATGTGATTAAATGCTACCAAAAACAGGGGCTGCCCGTAAGGAGACATAACATACACTTAGTGATAGATGATAGCGTATTGAGCACATGAGGTGCAGAGTGGCATGTGAATCTGTTTAATAGGGGGACGAGCCACATGGCTAGCAAACAGTCGTATGAAAGTGGACACTGTTCCTTCAGTGTCCGATCCGATCCCTGTGCATGTGAGCAGCCCGTGATCATTTCCGGGTAGTAAACCCATCCTGAAACGCACGCCAATGCATTTGCGTTCCAGGCAGGAGGAAGAGGCGGGGTGCGCGTCACTTCCTCTGCGTCAGTCATCGCCCGCTGCGATCAAAAGTGAGGGGGAGGCCACTCATTCGTGGCTCCCTCCTCGCGATCGCTCCTGGCGAATGAAATGCTTCCTCAGCTTCTGTAATGGAAACAGAAGTGGAGTAAGTGATGTAATCTCTCCTCGAGCCGGTCTTTTCGTTCCGGCGCCGAGGAGAGAAGACATCCAAGTAAGTTTGCACAACACTACACTTCCAGTAAAGCACGCAGGCACACTTTTCACCCACCCATCACCCTCCAGTCACCCCCTGATCACCCCCCTGTACCCCCTGTCACACTGACACCAAAAGCAGTTTTTTTTTTCTGATTATTGCATTGGTGTCAGTTTGTGACAGTTATAAGTGGTAAGGCAGTTAGGGTCAGCCCCCTTTAGGTCTAGGGTACCCCCCTAGACCCCCCTAATAAAGTTTTAACCCCGTGATCACCCCCCCATCGCCAGTGTCACTAAGCGATCGTTTTTCTGATCGCTGTATTAGTGACACAGGTGACGCTAGTTAGGGAGGTAAGTATATAGGTTCGCCGTCAGTGTTTTATAGCGACAGGGACCCCTATATACTACCTAGTAAAGGTTTTAACCCCCTGATTGCCCCCTAGTTAACCCTTTCACCAGTGATCACTGTATAAGTGTTACAGGTGACGCTGGTTAGTTAGTTTGTTTATTATAGTTTTAGGGCACCCGCTGTTTATTACCTTATAAAGGTTTACCCCCCTGATCGCCCGGCGGTGATATAAGTTTTTAGGGTCAGATAAGGTCTGTGTCACCCCAGGCAGCGTCAGGTTAGCGCCAGTACTGCTAAAACCCACGCACGCAGCATACACCTCCCTTAGTGCTATAGTATCTGAACGGATCAATATCTGATCCGATCAGATCTATACTAGCGTCTCCAGCAGTTTAGGGTCTACAAAAATGCAGTGTTAGCGGGATCAGCCCAGATATCTGCTAGCACCTGCATTTTGCCCCTTGGCCCAGCCCAGCCCACCCAAGTGCAGTATCGATCGATCACTTACACAACACTAAGCACACATAACTGCAGCGTTCGCAGAGTCAGGCCTGATCCCTGCGATCGCTAACAGTTTTTTGGTAGCGTTTTGATACAGTCGCTGACAGTCAGGAGCTTTTTTGCCTGTGAGTCTCACTAGTGTACCACTAAATTTAGAGCCCAAAATGGCAAATCACAGGTACACTAGTGAAGAGGCCTACACGTTTCTGAGCATGACAGATAGTGAAGAGGAAGTCCCTCATCTGTCAGATTCAGGCTCAGAATACGATCCTGTAGACAACAGCGGCTCAATGACAGATAGCTCTGACGACAGAGTTGTGGTCCCTGCCAAGGTCAGGCGTACCAGACCCCAAACTTCTTCTTCTGTCCTTGAAGTGCAAGAACCGCAGTCCCTCGCATGGAGCAGAGCAGTACTAGCGCCGCTATTCCTTCTGGTGAACTGGCAAGCACCAGCGGCCTAGTACACCCTGGTCGTACATCCAGCACTTCAGTATCACGTGGTGACGTGGTGAGTCCCATAAGTGCAGTTCAAGCTGGCGAGGTGGCAAGCACAAGTAGTGTCCCGCTGCCACCAAGAAGACGAACACAGGCCCGTCGTGCCCATAGTGTCCTTCCTGCTGCATTCGCCAATCCGAATTGGGAACCCACCACTTCTGCAGCACCCGTACTTCCCCCATTCACTGGCCAACCCGGAATTCAGGTGGAAACAGTTGATTTTACGCCACTTGATTTTTATTCACTGTTTTTCACCGAAGATCTCTATAGATCTATTGTGGACCAAAGCAATTTATACGCTGGTCAACACATCGCCACTATTCCCCAGTCCTCCCTTGCCAGAGATTGGAGACCAATTACGGTCTCCGAATTTAAGATCTTTCTGGGCCTTTCCCTCAACATGGGCATAACTAAAAAGAGTGAGTTGCGGTCATATTGGTCCACTGACCCAATTCACCATATGTCCGTGTTCTCTACCTCCATGACCAGGGCACGATACGAGCAGATTTTGCGGTTCATGCACTTCAATGACAATGAACTCTGTCGTCCTCGTGGAGACCCTGAATACGATCGTCTCTACAAAATTCGGCCCCTCGTAAACCTCAATGACCAGTTGTTGGCGCCGTACCTAGTCGCCGTAAGGCCAGATGCTGGTACAAAAAAGTGTCTATATACTTATTTCAATTGGCTTTGCTGAACGCTCATGTGCTATACAGAGCTTCAGGACAGACTGGATCCTTCCTTAAATTCCAGGAAGAGATCGTCAGAGCCCTTCTGTATCCAGACGGTGCTCCATCTCACCTTCCCCAAGCAGATGCAGTAAGCCGGCTGCATGGGAGGCATTTTCCTTATGCCCTCCCGAGTACCCCTACCCAACGAGCCCCCCAAAGAAAATGTGTCTGCAGAAAGCGCGGATATAGGCGTGACACCCGCTATTATTGTCCCTCCTGTCCTGGCAATCCTGGTCTTTGCACTGGTGAATGTTTTGAGCGCTACCAAACACTAGTTGAGTTTTAGCGTAGGGTACAGCATTGCACAGACTAGGACACACTTTCACAGGGTCTCCCAAGATGCCATCGCATTTTGAGAAACCCAAACCTGGAACTGTTACAGTTATAAAAAAAAAAAAGAGTAAAAAAAAAAACAAACAAAAAAACACACAAAAAAAAAATAAAATAAAAAAAACAAAAATAGTTGTCGTGTTATTGTTCTCTCTCTCTCGATTCTCTCTCTATTCTGCTCTTTTTTACTGTATTCTATTCTGCAATGTTTTATTGTTGTTATGTTTTATCACGTTTGCTTTTCAGGTATGTAATTTTTTTTTTATAGTTTACTGTGTTTTAACCATTTTTTTGTTTTCAGGTACGCCATTCAGTTGCAGCGCGGATTTATTTATCTTGACAGCAACAGCGTTTGCTCCCACGATACATAAAGCCGTGAATCCAGCGCTGAGGTGATTTCACCACCACAGTTACATACTTCAGCATATATGCCGAAGCGTGGGGGCAGCAGTGGGCAGAGGAGCGATTTGCTCTGACCTTTTGCGGGAGGATGCCCCCATGCTTCGGCATATATATATATTTTAGGCACAGGTTGCGTTAAAGGTTTTATTTTTTACTATGTTTTTTTTGTATTTGCTTTGCAGGTACGGCAAGTCTTACTGTTATACTGTAATGTTATTTTGTTTTATTGTTAACCATCATTTGCTTAGCAGGTACGCCATTCAGTTGCAGCGCGGATTTATTTATCTTGACAGCAACAGCGTTTGCTCCCACTATACATAAAGCCGTGACTCCAGCACTGTCGGAGGTGATTTCACCACCACAGTTACATACTTCAGCATATATGCCGAAGCGTGGGGGCAGCAGTGGGCGGAGGAGCGATTTGCTCTTACCTGTTACGGAAGGATGCCCCCATGCTTCGGCATATATAAACGGTGCATATATGCCCATCATTAGAAGTGGGTGGATGAAGGGAGGTATTCTAATGGTGGGCATACCCACCGATCAATCTCTTTTTTTCGTTCAGCCCACAGGCTGCATGAAAAAAAGGTTTACAATATATGCCCAACAAGGACCAGCAAGGTACTGGTATGTTGCTGGGCTTTAAGTGGTTATACCAGAATGATGCCTGCAGGTTTAGGTATCATCTTGGTATCATTCTTTTCAGCCAGTGGTCGGCTTTCATGTAAAAGCAATCCTAGCAGCTAACTAGCCTCTAGACTGCTTTTACAAGCAGTAGGAGGGAATGCCCCCCCACCTTCTTCCATGTTTTTCTCTGACTCTCCTGTCCCAACAGGGAACCTGAGAATGCAGCCATTGATTCGGCCAGCTGACCAGACCATAGAGCTGATCAGAGACCAGAATGGCTCCAATCATCTCTATGGCCTAAGAAACCTGAAGCTACGAGCATTTTATGACTTAGATTTTGCCGGATGTAAACAGCGCCATTGGGAAATTTGGAAAGCATTTTATCACACCGATCTTGGTGTGGTCAGATGCTTTGAGGGCAGAGGAGAGATCTAGGGTCTAATAGACCCCAATTTTTTCAAAAAAGAGTACCTGTCACTACCTATTGCTACCATAGGGGATATTTACATTCCCTGAGATAATAAAAATGCTAAAAAAAAAAAAAATGAAAGGAACAGTTTAAAAATAAGATAAAAAATAAAAAAAAAATAAGGAAAAAAAAAAAAAAAAGCACCCCTGTCCTCCCCACTCTCGTGCAAAGGCAGACGCAAGCGTCGGTCTGGCGTCAAATGTAAACAGCAATTGCACCATGCATGTGAGGTATCACCACGAAGGTCAGATCGAGGGCAGTAATTTTAGCAGTAGACCTCCTCTGTAAATCTAAAGTGGTAACCTGTAAAGGCTTTTAAAGGCTTTTAAAAATGTATTTAGTTTGTCGCCACTGCACGTTTGTGCGCAATTTTAAAGCATGTCGTGTTTGGTATCCATGTACTCGGCCTAAGATCATCTTTTTTATTTCATCAAACATTTGGGAAATATAGTGTGTTTTAGTGCATTAAAATTTTAAAAAGTGTGTTTTCCCAAAAAAATGCGTTTGAAAAATCGTTGCGCAATTACTGTGTGAAAAAAAAAATGAAACACCCACCATTTTAATCTGTAGGGCCTTTGCTTAGAAAAAAATATATAATGTTTGGGGGTTCAAAGTAATTTACATTTTTTCATGTAAATAAAAAGTGTCAGAAAGGGCTTTGTCTTCAAGTGGTTAGAAGAGTGGGTGATGTGTGACATAAGCTTCTAAATGTTGTGCATAAAATGCCAGGACAGTTCAATACCCCCCCAAATGACCCCATTTTGGAAAGTAGACACCCCAAGCTATTTGCTGAGAGGCATGTCGAGTCCATGGAATATTTATTATGTGACACAAGTTGCGGGAAAAAGACAAATTTATTTTTTTTTGCACAAAGTTGTCACTAAATGATATATTGCTCAAACATGCCATGGGAATATGTGAAATTACACCCCAAAATACATTCTGTTCCTTCTCCTGAGTTTGCGGATACCACATGTGTGAGACTTTTTGGGAGCCTAGCTGCGTACAGGACCCTGAAAACCAAGCACCGCCTTCAGGCTTTCTAAGGGTGTAAATTTTTGATTTCACTCTTCACTGCCTATCACAGTTTCGGAGGCCATGGAATGCCCAGATGGCACAAAACCCCCCCAAATGACCCCATTTTGGAAAGTAGACACCCCAAGCTATTTGCTGAGAGGTATGGCGGGTAGGACCTCACTTTCTGTCACAAAGTTTTGAAAATTTAAAAAAAGAAAAAAAAAATTTTTCTCGTCTTTCCTCATTTTCGAAAACAAATGAGAGCTGAAAAATACTCACCATGCCTCTCAGCAAATAGCTTGGGGTGTCTACTTTCCAAAATGGGGTCATTTGGGGGGGGGGGGGGGGTTGTGCTATCTTGGCAATTTATAGCCTACGAAACTGTGATAGGTAGTGAGGAGTGAAATCAAAAATTTACGCCCTTAAAAATCCTGAAGGCAGTGATTGGTTTTCGGGGCCCCGTATGCAGCTAGGCCCCAAAAAGTCCCACGCATGTGGTATCTCCATACTCAGGAGAAGCAGCAGAATGTATTTTGGGGTGTAATTCCACATATGCCCATGGCATGTTTGAGCAATATATCATTTAGTGATAACTTTGTGCAAAAAAAAAAAAAAAGTTTGTCATTTTCCCGCATCTTATGTCAAAATATAAAATATTCCATGGACTCAACATGCCTATCAGCAAATAGCTTGGGGTGTCTACTTTCCAAAATGGGGTCATTTGGGTGGGTTTTGTGCCATCTTGGCATTTTATGACCTTCAAAACTGTGATAGGTAGAGAGGAGTGAAATAAAAAATTTACGCCCTTCAAAATCCTGAAGGCGGTGCTTGGTTTTCGGGCCCCCGTATGCGGCTAGGCTCCCAAAAAGTCCCACACATGTGGTATCCCCATACTCAGGAGAAGCAGATAAATTTATTTTGGGGCACAATTCCACATATAACCATGGCATGTGTGAGCAATATATCATTTAGTGACAACTTTTGTAAACATTTTTTTTAATTTTTTTATCATTATTCAATCACTTGGGACCAAAAAAATTTAATATTCAATGGGCTTAACATGCCTCTCAGCAATTTCCTTGGGGTGTCTACTTTTCAAAATGGGGTCATTTGGGGGGGGTTTGTACTGCCCTGCCATTTTAGCACCTCAAGAAATGAGATAGGCAGTCATAAACTAAAAGCTGTGTAAATTCCAGAAAATGTACCCTAGTTTGTAAACGCTATAACTTTTGCGCAAACCAATAAATATACGTGTATTGACATTTTTTTTCCCAAGGACATGTGGCCAAATACATTTTGGCCTAAATGTATGACTAAAATTGAGTTTATTGGATTTTTTTTATAACAAAAAGTTGAAAATATCATTTTCATTTTTTTTTCAAAATTTTCGGCCTTTTTTTACGTTTATAGCGCAAAAAATAAAAACCGCAGAGGTGATCAAATACCATTAAAAGAAAGCTCTATTTGTGGGAAGAAAAGGACGCAAATTTCGTTTGGGTACAGCATTCCATGACCGCGCAATTAGCAGTTAAAGTGACGCAGTGCCAAATTGTAAAAAGTGCTCTGGTCAGGAAGGGGGTAAATCCTTCCGGGGCTGAAGTGGTTAAATGGGCTGCTGTACCTGCAGGAAACACAGGAAAAAGGTCCCTGCACCTCCATGAAAACACAGCCGTGGGGAAATGTGATTTCCCACATCTAAAAATGTGCTGCATTTTCAGAGGCGTGGGGGTGCCAATAAGAATAAATGGCAGCCTTGCGTGTCTGTAAAAAACAGGGATTTTTGCCTACAGGTGGTTGTTGGTGTGGAAATAGGTGCCATTTACACGCTGTCCTGCACATGCAACCACCCGCAACAGTGTGAACCTTGCCTTGGGTCGTTTACACTTGCAGTTGTAATGTAAAGAAGGGGCCCTCTGGGGACACTGATGTAAGAGGGGGCCCTCTGGGGACACTAATGTAAGAGGGGGCCCTCTGGGGACACTAATGTAAGAGGGGGCCCTCTGGGGACACTAATGTAAGAGGGGGCCCTCTGGGGACACTAATGTAAGAGGGGGCCCTCTGGGGACACTAATGTAAGAGGGGGCCCTCTGGGGACACTAATGTAAGAGGGGGCCCTCTGGGGACACTAATGTAAGAGGGGGCCCTCTGGGGACACTAATGTAAGAGGGGGCCCTCTGGGGACACTAATGTAAGAGGGGGCCCTCTGGGGACACTAATGTAAGAGGGGGCCCTCTGGGGACACTAATGTAAGAGGGGGCCCTCTGGGGACACTAATGTAAGAGGGGGCCCTCTGGGGACACTAATGTAAGAGGGGGCCCTCTGGGGACACTAATGTAAGAGGGGGCCCTCTGGGGACACTAATGTAAGAGGGGGCCCTCTGGGGACACTAATGTAAGAGGGGGCCCTCTGGGGACACTAATGTAAGAGGGGGCCCTCTGGGGACACTAATGTAAGAGGGGGCCCTCTGGGGACACTAATGTAAGAGGGGGCCCTCTGGGGACACTAATGTAAGAGGGGGCCCTCTGGGGACACTAATGTAAGAGGGGGCCCTCTGGGGACACTAATGTAAGAGGGGGCCCTCTGGGGACACTAATGTAAGAGGGGGCCCTCTGGGGACACTAATGTAAGAGGGGGCCCTCTGGGGACACTAATGTAAGAGGGGGCCCTCTGGGGACACTAATGTAAGAGGAGGCCCTCTGGGGACACTAATGTAAGAGGGGGCCCCCTGGGGACACTAATGTAAGAGGGGGCCCCCTGGGGACACTAATGTAAGAGGGGGCCTTCTGGGGACACTAATGTAAGGGGGGGCCCTCTGGGGACACTAATGTAAGGGGGGCCCTCTGGGGACACTAATGTAAGGGGGGGCCCTCTGGGGACACTAATGTAAGAGGGGGGCCCTCTGGGGACACTAATGTAAGAGGGGGGCCCTCTGGGGACACTAATGTAAGAGGGGGGCCCTCTGGGGACACTAATGTAAGAGGGGGGCCCTCTGGGGACACTAATGTAAGTGGGGGCCCTCTGGGGACACTAATGTAAGAGGGGGCCCTCTGGGGACACTAATGTAAGAGGGGGCCCTCTGGGAACACTAATGTAAGAGGGTGCCCTCTGGGGACCCTGGTGTAAGAGGGGGCTCTCTGGGGACCCTGGTGTAAGGGGGGGCTCTCTGGGGACCCTGGTGTAAGGGGGGGCTCTCTGGGGACCCTGGTGTAAGGGGGGGCTCTCTGGGGACCCTGGTGTAAGGGGGGGCTCTCTGGGGACCCTGGTGTAAGGGGGGGCTCTCTGGGGACCCCGGTGTAAGGGGGGGGCTCTCTGGGGACCCCAGTGTAAGGGGGGCTCTCTGGGGACCCCGGTGTAAGGGGGGCTCTCTGGGGACCCTTTGGTAAGGGGGGCTCTCTGGGGACCCTTTTGTAAGGGGGGCTCTCTGGGGACCCTGATGTAGGGGGGAGACTCTCTGGGGACCCTGGTGTAAGTAGGGAGGCTCTCTGGGGACCCTAATGTAAGGAGGGGCTCTCTGAGGACACTGATGTAATGGGGGCTTTCTGGGGACCCTGATGTAAGGGGAGGCTCTCTGGGGACCCTGATGTAAGGGGAGGCTCTCTGGGTACCCTAATGTAGGGGGAGGCTCTCTGGGGAGGTTGCCGCGCTATTAAATTTACTCAAATAAGGAAGAAGTATGCTGGAAAATGTTTGGTAGTACACAGCCAAAAAGCCATCAGCGCCCAGTGACTTCCCTTTCAGGAAAGTCTTAGCGGCTGCAAGGATTTCATCTTCGGAGATAGGGAGGTTTAAGGATTGAAGCTGATCAAGGGTCACTGAGGGTAAATTTAAACTAGAAAGGAAATCCGCTATTTGGGCGTTAGTCATGTAGCCAGGAGCTGGCTATTGTGCCTGAAATTTAGGGACAGTATGCAGTGCTATTAAGATGGAGCTGTCTCCATATGTCATTTCCTGGCAGACAGAAACTAGAGCAGAGCAAAATGGGATGTGTAGTGCAGAGTGCTGGGGTTTCAATTTGAGCAGGATTGGCCTGAACTACAAACACCAGATTGTTGAGGAGGAAAGAACAGACTTCTGGAAGAGGGTATAAAAAGGCTGGCTTAGGCCTAGATCGCTCTCTTGGGACATCGACCTGGATCTGCCAGCAGGAGCTCTGTGCCAGTGTGACCTGCGGTAGAGTCGCGGCCTGTAGAAAAGGTAGCCATACAGCTGCATCCAGAGGGACATCTGTGGACAGCATTGCTTCCTAGCTGTAGCGGTCCGGAGGTTGATCCAGATCCATCCACATTACCTGCACTTCAGATCCACGTAGGCCGTGGCGCGGTGTGATCGGAGGATCGGACGCCATTCCCTGAGCCAGAACCCAGAGGGAAAGCCTGAAATCATCATCATCTGCATCATTACCAGCAACTTCTGTGGGGATAGTTGAGTGGGCACCTGCCCATTTGAATCTATAGACACTGCATAAAGACATCATTGGCTTTGCCCACATTTCTGACACTTGTAGCCCCACAGGAAGCAAGCTCTTTATCACCAAATAGACTCTGTATGCAGACATCTGTGCTTTGCTCACATCCCTGTCATCTGTGACTCTATTGGATACAGTACTATTGAAACAACATATATGGGGTGACCATGTGCTTGTAAGTAATACAGGAAAAGTTTGCAATTACAAGGAGTTCATTACACAACAGCTAAATTTGCTCTGTTCCACTGTTAGAATATTATTCCAATTTCATAAATTGAAACTTATACGTGTTATACTATATTCATGGCAAGCTTGCAAAATATATTTGGTTTTATGATTAATCATAATATTAAAATGTGTGAATGACCTTGATCAATTGATTTGATATGATTCTTCAGCTAAAGTTGAGTCAGTAGATATTTCTGGTGTAGCTAGTTTGAGAATACATATAAGGTATCTTGGTATAGAATGTCATGGGAAGTCAAGAATAGACAAGTATCTATGTAGTTGGAGGAATAATTCATATTTGTTTAAATACTGTTAAGTTGGGATTAGTGTAGTCTCAGTCATAATTAATAATATTTGTATGTATTTACTTAATGTTATTTAAGTTGGTAATGTGTTTTATTTTAGTAGTCATTTGGTTCTAGAACATGATCAGCACATTATAAAACAAGAATAGAGTGTTACATGTGGGCTTGTCAATCAAAGTCCATATATGACTCAGAGTTAGTACCTCCTCTTGTATGGCATAATGCATGCCATACAAGGTTCTGAGTTTTGTGAGGTTATTACGTTCACATGTAACATATAAAGCTAGACTTGGATATTCAGTGACACACACAGGGGAAGGCTGACTCATACATACATGTCTATTCATATACCCTTTGACAAGTGATAGACAGGCGATTCTCTCTGAGTAACCTTATACTACGTCACTCCCTACAGCCACCTTGGAAGAATCAGATTGCATTAAGGAGAAGCACATGGAAAGATACATAGCCATGAAGCACACATGCTTCCATACGCTAATTATAGCTTCATAACTATTTATTCTATTTCATATATTTTTACCTACACTGAACTGAACCGTTATACTTTTTACATTGTATTTATGATGCCAACATGTGACAATAAACTCACACTTTGTTTTTAAGTTAGTCTGACCATCAATACTCTTCATCCAGAAACGCTCTTGAGATACGAGAATATTAGTTATCTTCAATATTCTTCATCCACCATCAAATATTTATTTCCTTCATCATACTTGGGTGCTAGCTTCTAGTGTTCTTTCCGCATCTTCCTAAGAGACTAATATTTAGCACAAGGGGTATGCTAACATTTCTCCGGAACTCTGTTTAACCACTTCCCGCCCGGCCTATAACAGATTGACAGCCGGGAAGTGGTTCTGTTATCCTGCCTGGGCGTCATACGACGTCCAGCAGTATAACATGCCGGCGCGCTTCCGCGGGGGCATGCAGCGCAGCGATCGCGAGTGTGGCTTGTCACTCTGATCACGTGGTAATCAATCACCATCAAAACTATCATAACCAAATGGAAAGGACATGGCACAACAGAAAACCTGCCAAGAGATGGCCTCACACCAAAACTCACGAACCAGGCAAGGAGGGCATTAATCAGAGAGGCAGCACAGAGACCTATGCAGAGCTGCACAGTTCCACAGCAGAGACTGGAGTATCTGTACATAGGACGACAATAAGCTGTATGCTCCATAGAGTTGGGCTTTATGGCCAGAAGAAAGCCATTACTTTCAGCAAAAAACAAAATGGCATGTTTTGAGTTTGCAAAAAGGCATGTGGGAGACTACCAAAATGTATAGAGGAAGGTGTTCTGGTCTGATGAGACTAAAATTGAACTTTTTGTCCATCAAAGAAAATGCTATGTCTGGCGCAAACCAAACACATCACATCACCCAAAGAACACCATCCCACAGTGAAACATGGTGGTGGCAGCATCATGCTGTGGGGATGATTTTCAGCAGTCGGGACTAGGAAACTGGTCAGAGTTGAGAGAAAGATGGATGGTGCTAAATGCAGAGATATTTTTGAGCAAAACCTGTACCACTCTGTGTGTGATTTGAGGCTAGGATGGAGGTTCACCTTTCAGCAGGACAATGACCCCAAACACACTGCTAAAGCAACACTTGAGTGGTTTAAGGGGAAACATGTAAGTGTGTTGGAATGGCCTAATCAAAGCCCAGACCTCAATCCAATAGAAAATCTGTGGTCAGACTTAAAAATTGCTATTCACAAACGCAAACTTGAAGGAGCTGGAGCAGCTTTGCAAGGAGGAATGGGCAAAAATCCCAGTGGTAAGATGTGGCAAGCTTATCCAAAGCTAGTTGGAGCTGTGATAGCCACAAAAGGTGGCTCTACAAAGTATTGATTTTATGGGGTGAATAGTTATGCACATTGACTTTTTCTATTATTTTGTCCTATTTGTTGTTTGCTTCACAATTAAAAAAAAAAAACATCTTCAAAGTTGTGGGCATATTCTCTAAATTAAAGCGGTGTTCCGGCCAAATTTATAATTTTGAAATAAAAATACCCCTATAATACACAAGTGTGTTATAACAAATTACAACAAATGTATTCTAGTAAAGTTAGGCTGTAAACTAAGGTCCGTTTTGTTAGTTTACAGCATTAGTTTGTTACAACAATTACAACAAATGTATTCTAGTAAAGTTAGGCTGTAAACTAAGGTCCGTTTTGTTAGTTTATAGCATTAGTTTGTTACTTTATAAACTTCCAGCAGACCGTGGCCAAATCAAGTGTGGGCATCTTTAGCCAGACTGTATTTCTTCCTGGATCTCATCCTTGCAGAGCTCGCACATGCTCAGTGCAGCACAAGCAGTGTAATAGGTTTCAGGTCAGGTTTCCATAGCAACAAGAGTGTCAGAGGAAGTTGCCACCCCTTATCTATGCAAACCTCTCTTCCCCTCCCTCCAGGAACCAGGAAATAAATTACAATTGCATTATTTCTTGTATTTTGGCGTAGACCAAGATGAATTTCTATGACATCACATCGCCCCCAGCAAATCGCATCACATCACCCCCAGCAAATTGCATCACAACACCCCCAGCAAATCGCATCACATCACCTCCAGCAAATCGCATCACATAGCCCCCAGCGAATTGCATCACAACACCCCCAGCAAATCGCATCACAACACCCCCAGCAAATCGCATCACATCGCCCCCAGAAAATTGCATCACAAAACCCCAGCAAATCGCATTGTTCCCATCGCATCGTTCCCAGCAAATCGCATCACATCGCCCCTAGCAAATCGCATTACAACACCCCCAGCAAATCGCATCACAACACTCCTAGCAAATCGCATCACAACACTCCCAGCAATTTGCATCACAACATCCCCCAGCAAATCGCATCACAACACCCCCAGCAAATCGCATCACAACACCCCCAGCAAATCGCATCACATCGCCCCAAGCACATTGCATCACATCGCCCCCAGCAAATCACATCACAACTCCCCCAGCATATCGCATCACATCGCCCCCAGCACATCGCATCACATCGCCCCCAGCACATCGAATCACATCGCCCCCAGCACATCGCATCACATCGCCCCCAGCACATCGCATCACATCGCCCCCAGCACATTGCATCGTCCCCAGCAAATCGCATCACATCGCCCCCAGCAAATCGCATCACATCGCCCCCAGCACATTGCATCACATCGCCCCCAGTAAATCGCATCACATAGCCCCAAGCACATCGCATCACATTGCCCCCAGCAAATCGCATCACATCGCCCCCAGCAAATCGCATCACAACACCATAAACGCATCACAACACCCCCAGAAAATCGTATCACATCTCCCCCAGCAAATCGCATCACAACACCCCCAGCAAATCGCATCACATCGCCCCAAGAATATCGCATCACAACACCCAACACCCCCAGCAAATCGCATCATATCGCCCCAAGCACATTGCATCACATCGCTCCCAGCAAATTGCATCACAACGCCCCCAGCAAACTGCATCGCATCGCCCCAAGCACATCACATCACATCACCCCCAGCAAATCACATCACAACACCCCCAGCAAATCGCATCACATTGCCCCAAGAATATTGCATCACAACACCCAACACCCCCAGCAAATCGCATCATATCGCCCCAAGCACATTGCATTACATCGCTCCCAGCAAATTGCATCACAATGCCCCCAGCAAACCGCATCACATCGCCCCAAGCACATCACATTACCCCCAGCAAATCGCATCACAACACCCCTAGCAAATCGTATTACAACACCACAAGCACATCACATCGCTCCCAGCAAATCGCATCACATCGCCCTCAGTAAATTGCATCACATTTCCCCCAGCAAATCGCATCACAACACCCCCAGCAAATCGCATCACAACACCCCAAGCACATCGCATCACATCTCCCATAGTGAGGGCAGAAAAGCAGTAAGATGTGCCCATGGCACCGCTCTCTCTCTCCGGTTCTCCCATGCTGCCCGCTCGATCTCCGGTGCTGTCTGCAGAAACTAGGGGCTACCCCCTGGCTCCAGTCCTACCGCAAAACTCTTTCTCTTTATCTTCCTCCCAGCTGATGCAGAAACTTCTCCCATTCGCGTCATTTACTATCTGCCAAAAAACGCGAGATTTCGGCAATAGGCAGCACAAAGTTCAGAAAATGGGTGGAACTCCATTTTAAATTATGCAAATCCTCAAACAATCCATGTTAATTGCAGGTTGTGAGGCAACAAAACACAAATAATGCCAAGGGGGATGAATACTTTTGCAAGGCACTGTAACAAGTTACCTTTATGACGTTCAGTCTTATGTTATGCTTTTCTATGTGCCACTTTTGCCTCAGAAAACAAATCAAAATCTTTTCACCTGCATTGTGTAAGTTCCTTATTTTTAGTGATAGTGGGAAAAATGGCTGAACCCAGGGTGTCAGAGCACTTGCAGAGTCAAGGCAACCAGTGGGGTACAGATTCTACCAGTGGCCCTCACAAAGGTAGTGCTACAGTATTTTTGCAACTCACTCAGGGTTTGAGGGGATAAATTCTGTTTGTGGAGTTATTCCAATTCTGTAATTTTATCTAAGATTACAGACAGGGCATGCAACCTCCACCTCTTCTCCCCAGAAGACAATTGAAGCAATAAGCCTCTACAAAAAGCCTTGTGTGAGCACCAAAGAGTGAAATTGTCGACCTCAAATGAGGAATTTAGCTGGAAGAATTCTTTCAGTTGTCCCTGGAGTCGCAGCTTGTGTTTGGGCGATGTATACAGGGAAGTGTCATTACACTGTGTGTTTCTCCTGAAGAGTCACTGAAATAGGTGCATGGTCCGACCAAGTCCTAGAAAGGAACAAGAAAAAATACCCCATAAATGGGACTTTAACAGACCACCAACTCTATGTTAAAAATATCTTTAATGATGTAGAATAAAAAGATGTGTTCCGTCTACACATAACAGATACATCAAACAAAAAGCAGAACAAAAAATACAATTACAGATCAACATATGTACATCAGGGTACACCACCCCTTCGAGAGTACACATGATGATCTGTAATTGTATATTTTTTGGTCTGGGTATCAGGGTATACCACCCCTTGTAGAGTACATATGTTGATCTGTAATTGTATTTTTTGTTCTGCTTTTTGTTTAATGCATCTATGTTATGTGTAGACGGAACACATCTTTTTATTCTACATCATTAAAGATATTTTTATCAGAGTTGGTGGTCTGTTAAAGTCCCAATTAGGGGGTATTTTTTCTTGTTCCATTGCACCAGGGATGGGACCACCATACTCCACATTTGTCATGGTGAAGGCCTCTCTTTTTTCTAAGTCCTAGAAAGAATCTCCGCATGAGAGACTCTATGGCAGGGGTCTCAAACTGGCGGCCCTCCAGCTGTTGTGAAACTACAAGTCCCATCATGCTTCTGCCTGTGGGAGTCATGCTTGTAACTGTCAGCCTTGCAATGCCTCATGGGACTTGTAGTTTAGGAACAGCTGGAGGGCCGCCAGTTTGAGACCCCTGCTCTATGGAGTGTGGGAAGATCGGTCAAAAAAAGATTGATCCAGGAATATGACTTATGAGGGGCAGAGAAGTACGTAAAGTCTTTGTCGAGGTATGGAGGCTCCTCCAGGGGTAAAAAAATTCAAATTAGACTTACCGGTAACTTGTTTTTCAAGAGTCTTTCAGGACAGCATCTGAGAGAATGGCTCCACCTACTAGGAAACAGGAAACACCAACTCCACCAAATTTTAAAAGGAGGCTTCTCCCCACAGCTTGTCAGTTGTAGTAGAGTACCTCCAGCCCAAGCTGGAACACATAATCAGAATATGTTTAGTCACAGCATATGTAAACAAGAAAAGGGCGGGTCGTTGCTGTCCTGAAAGACTCTTTGAAAACAAGTTGCCGGTAAGTCTAAATTGAATTTTCCCTAAACGTCTTTCAGGACAGCACCTGAGAGGATAATCAAGACTTACCAACTAGGGAGGGACAATAGCCTGCAGGACCTTTCTGCCAAATGCCTGATCACCGGCTGACAAAAGATCCAGTCTGTAATGATGGACAAACATTCGATAACTTGACCACGTAGCCTCCTTACAAATTTGATCTGGAGTGGCACCAGCTTTTTCTGCCCATGTAGTGGCCAGAGCTCTAGTAGAGTGTGCTCGTATTCCTGGCTGGGGAGACAAACCCATCTTGGAATAAGCTTCTGAAATAGCTGATTTTAGCCATCTAGCAATTGACCCCTTTGATGCAGGATTTAAACAAAAAGTTGGCAGGATGATTTCCTGCGACCTGTTATGAACTGACGCTACTTTTGGCAAAGACCCCAGATCTGTTTTAAGTAAAATCCTGTCTGGGTAAATAAAAAAAAAAGGTTCCTTTACTGATAGAGCTTGTAGTTCACTGATTCTTCTTGCGGACGTAACTGTTTTAAGAGTTAAATTCCTTAACGAGATTGTCTGTAACGGTTCAAAAGGATCTTTTGAAGATTTGCAAAACTACTGACAGGTCACATTTAGGAAAATGTTTAGTAGGAGCTGGTCTGGACCTAGTAAGTGCCTTAAAGAATCTTGTAACCAAAGAAACTGAAGAAATTGGCCTTTCTAGGTCATACTCCCAGGGCAGCCACTTGCACTTTAAGAGTGCTAATCGTAAGACCTTTGTCTGCGCCATTTTGTAGAAATTCCAAAACTGACACAATGTCTTCTACGGTTCGGTTTGACGAACAACACCAAAAGTTGTAGACTCTCCAAACTTTAGCATAAATATCTCTAGTTACTTTCTTTCTACTGGTGAGTAAAGTGGATACTAGAGGCCAGGGACGTTGCTAGGTCTACAAAACATCTGGGGCTAGAGCCCATAGCAGCGTAGTAAAGAAAGTCATACACATGTATATACAGTAATATACGTGTGTGTGTGTGTATATAAATCCCCAGAGAGCCCCCCACTTACATCAGGGTCCCCAGAGAGTCCCCCCTTACATCAGGGTCCCCAGAGAGCCTCCTCCTTACATCAGAGTCCTCAGAAAGCCTCCCTCTTTCATCAGGGAACCCTGAGGGCCCCCCATTTACATCAGGGTTCCCAGAGAGCCCACCTTACATTAGGGTCCCCAGAGAGCCTCCCTTAAAATCAGGGTCCCCAGAGAGCTTCTCCCTTGCTTCAGGGTCCCCAGAGAGCCCTCCACTTACATAAGGATCCCCAGAGAGCCTCCCCTCCCCTTTGGGGACCCCTGCAGAGACTCGGGGCTATTGGCCCCAGATTCGGGGCTATAGCCCCAAAAGCCACCCCCTAGCAACGCCCCTGCTAGAGGCTCTGACAATCCTTTGTTCCTTAAAGCGGAGTTCCACCCAAAAGTGGAACTTCCTCTCATTTGTCTCCTCTCCCCCTCCGGTGCCACAATTGGCACCTTTCGGGGGGGGGGGGGGAATAGTATACCTGTCTTTGTCTTTGTTCCCACTTCCGGGAGTCCGAGCCACGGCCCGTGACATCACCGCGGGGCTCCTTCCTCCTCCTCCTCTCCCTGTTGCCAGGCCAGTAGGAGAGAGGAGCAGGGCCTCACACATGCGCAGTAGGGTTCCCGGCGTGAAGCCGTAAGGCTACACTACCAGGTACCCTTACCCACAACGGCGGTGGCAGCACCCAAGAGCTGATGGAAAGCTGCGGTGCCGACATTGCTGGACTCCAGGACAGGTAAGTGTCTTATTGTTAAAAGCCAGCAGCTGCAGTATGTGTAGCTGCTGGCTTTTAATTTTTTTTTAGGCGAAACACCGCTTTAACAGCTGCTCCTCAGATAGCAGGTGGTGAGGCTTAATCTGGCTATATTCGGGTGGTATACTGGGCCTTGAAGTAGTAAGTCCTGTCTGAGAGGAAGCTGCCAGAATGGTTTGACTGTCATTTGTAGAATGGAGGAAAACCAGGCTCTTTTCGGCCAGAACGGAGTGATCAGAATTACTGACACTTTTTCCTTAACACCAGTAGAATTCGCTGAAAAGGGGGGGGAAGGCATAGCTCAGATGAAAGTTCCAGGGATGTGCTAAGGGATCTATCCCTAGTGAGCTGCTGTGTCGGTGTAGAGAAAAGAACTGAGGGAGCTGAGCATTTTCTTTTGATGCAAACAAGTCCACTTGTCCACTTGTGGACGCCTCCACATCCTCGTAATCAATGAAAATATTTCTTGATTTAAGCTCCATTCTGCTTCGTGAATTTTTTGTCTGCTCAAGAAGTCTGCTACTTCATTTAGCATGCCTTTGGGATGCACTGCTGACAGGGAGAGTAAATTATTCTCTTCCCACTCCAGGATTTCAGATGACAGCAATAGAAGAGCCTTGCTCCTTGTGCCCCCCTGTTTGTTCAGGTATGCCACGGTAGTGGCATTGTCTGAAAGAATCTGCACATGGGACCCCTGGAGGTTTGGAGAGAAGGCAGCCAATGCTAGGACGACTGCTTTTAATCCCTCCAGTTTGAGGACCTTCCTGCTTTGGATTGGGACCAAATTCCCTGTGCTATATATTTTGCTATATATTTTGATCCCAGTGGGCCCCCCATCCCCAACTGGCCTCTGTCGTGACCCTTTTTTTGTTGGGAAAGACCATAGTAAGCCCCTTGACAAAACTCACTGACTTCTCCACCACCAAAGAGTCCTCTTGATCCTGGTGGGGAGCTTTACTTTTGTGTCTAAGGTTTCTGGGCTGTGATCCCAAACCTTTAAGAGAAAACTCTGGAGGGGCCAGAAATGGAGCCTCGCCCATTGAATGGCTGGCATTGTTGAAGTTAAGGTTCCCAGGGCTGACATAACCTGTTTGATATCTCCTGGTTTGTTTGTAGCCTGGCTACTACACTCATGACTTTGTTTTTCTTTTCTTCTGGAAGAAAAAACCTTTGTTCTACAGAATCTATTTGATAACCTAGAAACTGAACTTGCTGAGCTGGATTGAAATTTGATTTTTGAAGGTTCACAATCCAGCCCAAGGCTTCCAAATGACTGCGGGCCTTGGCCAGGTCTACCTGCAATTTTTCTCTGGAAGGGGCAAAGAAGAGGAGGTTGTCCAGATTAGGGATTACTGTTATTCCTTGCAGATGGAGAGGAGCAAGCGCTTCCGCCATTATTTTTGTAAAAATTAGTGGGGCAGATGAAAGACCAAAAGGGATGAATTGTAGATGCAGCACCTGCTTCCCCATATTTATTGCCAGCCTGAGGTACTTTTGAGACTGAGAGGCTATAGGCACATGCAGGTACGCATCTCTTAGGTTGATTGATGCCATGAAGCATCCCTTGATTAAGAGATTTCTGACCGAAAAGATGGAGTCCATGCAGAATCTCCTGTATCGGATTAACCTGTTTAAAAGTTTTAAGTTGAGAATGAGACGAAAGCTTCCAGACGCTTTCTTTATCAGGAAAATATGGGAATAGACACCCTGATAACGTTCCTCTGGAGATACCTGAATCACAACTCCCTGTTGATCTTTTAATATTCCCATGTCTTTGAATGCCAAGTTGGTCAATCTGGAAACTTGGGAAAATACAGCGTCCAATTTAGGAACTTTGTCTTCATTGACTCTGGGTCTTCATTGAACAGGATACATCTTTTATGCACTCTTGGGAAAAAAGTTTTTTTTCCTCTGGATCCGCCCATTCCTTTTTGATGGCTTCAGAGATTACCGAATGCACGGAGAAAGTGTGACTTTTTTTCACTAAGCCCTGCCTACACCTAAACCCAATGTTGCATAGACCTCTTTCAACAGACTGTCTACTTGTTCTAAGGACAGTTTGCATCTTGAAGGTGCATCTTCTGCCCCTTTCTCCTCCTCTTCCCAGGAGAGGGGGAATGCTCTCCTTGGGTAGGAGGACCAGCTTCAGCCTCCACCGCTGGAATTAATTGTGAGCCCTGAGAGGATCCTGAGGTAGTTGGCTGACTCAGGGATGGTGTCGTAAGAGAAGAGCGAAAAGATTGGATAGTAGCATCTAACTCTTAACTGAGGCGATTAAATCGTGCATGCAGAAGAAGCTTCTTCCTTAACTAGGGAGTCAAGGCAAATTTGACACAGTCTTCTTCCAACCCTCGGTAACTTCGTTTTACATGAGGGACATCTCTTTTTTGATCGTTGGATCAGAGCTCTTAGCCTGCCAAAAAACAACACCAGAGCATCCCAGTGAGTCAAACCTGCCTCTTAACAAGCTCACCACAGGTAAAAAATGTGGAAAGAGAGAGAGAGAGAGAGAGAGAGAGGCACCACAGTATACAGGGTAGACCCCCCCATACCCCCTTACCTGGGCCTTGCTAGTTCCTGTGCCTGTCCCTCTAGCTACTGCCACAGAGTTCATTGTGGTGCTGCATTGTTTGTGGCTTAGAACGCCAGTTCTGGAGTCCATCGGCGCTGCTGCGCCGGACCGGAACATAGGCACCAGGAGCGCTTCTCCCCTCTCCCCCTGCGCAATTTCCAGAGGAAATTACGCTGTGCCTGTTCCTCATTGCTGCCCCTTGCTGGATACCTAATTTCCAGCCGGCCGAGTCTGTAGCGCCGGCAGCCTGTAGCACCGGACATGCTGGGGTACCCCGCGAACAGCTGCCGCCGCCTAGGAGCAGCCCCAGAAGTAGTCAAGCTCTCTCTGAGGTGAAGAGGAAGAAGAAGCCCACTTACCAGCTATCCTTGGTGCGGCATGGGAGGGGCGGACTCTCTGGAGGCAAAAAAAAGGTATGGTGGGGTAGGCAGTCTGGCCTCTCAGGACAGCACCTAAGAGACCCTGACTCCCACTAGGTGTTCCCTTGCCTGAGGAAACACAAAAACTGACGAGCTGTGGGGAGAAGCCTCCTTTTAATATTTGGTGGAGTTGGCGTTTGTTTCCTAGTGGGTGGAGCCACTCTCTCAGGTGCTGTCCTGAAAGTCGCTTAGGGAAAAATTGGATTCCTGGAGAAAGGAGGCAAGAGTACATCTGTGAGAGGACTTTGGGGTAGAGGAGTCCAGACTTTTGTCAATAATACAGTTATAATCTTCGCATTGCACAAGAAGGCCTTGTTTAACTGAAGAGACTCTTTTCACCAAAGCCTTTATGAATTTTAGCTGGCCCGTGTTGGGAGCATATAGATTTACTAAGGTGTATGTTACATTGTTTACAGTGGGGATGAAAAGTATTCAGACCCCCTTAAATTTTTCACTCTTTGTTATATTGCAGCCATTTGTTAAAATCATTTAAGTTAATTTTTTTTCCTAATTAATGTACACACAGCACACCATATTGACAGAAAAACACAGAATTGTTGACATTTTTGCAGATTTATTAAAAAAGAAAAACTGAAATATCACACGGTCCTAAGTATTTAGACCCTTTGCTCAGTATTTAATAGAAGCACCCCTTTGATCTAATACAGCCACGAGTCTTTTTGGGAAAGATACAACAAGTTTTTCACACCTGGATTTGGGGATACTCTGCCATTCCTCCTTGCAGATCCTCTCCAGTTCTGTCAGGTTGGATGGTAAACATTGATGGACAGCCATTTTTAGGTCTCTACAGAGATGCTCAATTGGGTTTAAGTCAGGGCTTTGGCTGGGCCATTCAAGAACAGTCACGGAGTTGTTGTGAAGCCACTCCATTATTTTAGGTGTGTGCTTAGGGTCATTGTCTTGTTGGAAGGTAAACCTTCGGCCCAATCTGAGGTCCTGAGCACTCTGGAGAAGGTTTTCAAAGTCCAGGATATCCCTGTACTTGGCCGCATTCATCTTTCTCTCGATTGCAACCAGTCGTCTTGTCCCTGCAGCTAAAAAACACCCCCACGGCATGATGCTGCCATCAGCATGCTTCACTGTTGGGACTGTATTGGACAGGTGATGAGCAGTGCCTGGTTTTCTCCACACATACCACTTAGAATTAAGGCCAAAAAGTTCTATCTTGTTCTCATCAGACCAGAGAATCTTATTTCTCACCATCTTGGAGTCCTTCAGGTGTTTTTTTAGCAAACTCCATGCGGGCTTTCATGTGTCTTGCACTGAGGAGAGGCTTCCGTCGGGCCACTCTGCCATAAAGCCCTGACTGATGGAGGGCTGCAGTGATGGTTGACTTTCTACAACTTTCTCCCATCTCCTGACTGCATCTCTGGAGCTCAGTCACAGTGATCTTTGGGTTCTTCTTTACCTCTCTCACCAAGGCTCTTCTCCCCCGATAGCTCAGTTTGGCCAGACGGTCAGCCCTAGAAAGGGTTCTGGTCATCCCAAACATCTTCCATTTAAGGATTATGGAAGCCACTGTGCTCTTAGGAACCTTAAGTGCAGCAGAAATCTTTTTGTAACCTTGGCCAGATCTGTGCCTTGCCACAATTCTGTCTCTGAGCTCTTCAGGCAGTTCCTTTGACCTCATGATTCTCATTTGCTCTGACATGCACTGTGAGCTGTAAGGTCTTATATAGACAGGTGTGTGGCTTTCCCAATCAAGTCCAATCAGTATAATCAAACACAGCTGGACTCAAATGAAGGTGTAGAACCATCTCAAGGATGATCAGAAGAAATGGACAGCACCTGAGTTAAATATATGAGTGTCACAGCAAAGGGTCTGAATACTTAGGACCATGTGATATTTCAGTTTTTCTTTTTTAATAAATCTGCAAAAATGTTAACAATTCTGTGTTTTTCTGTCAATATGGGGTGCTGTGTGTACATTCATGAGGAAAAAAATTAACTTAAATGATTTTAGCAAATGGCTGCATTATAACAAAGAGTGAAAAATTTAAGGTGGTCTGAATACTTTCCGCCCCCACTGTATATCACAGACAAAGATTTGGAATCTGCCATGGGGTCGGCTATCTGGGAATGTAAGTGAAATGCCACTGAGTTCTTGACAGCCACTAGTACCCCAATTCTTCTTGACTGAAGCATTAGCACAGTAGATGTGCTGTAATGATTTATGAGAGCATTTTGGAGCTTTCTGGGCTTTAAAATGGGTCTCCTGACCACAAATCACGCCTCCTTGCATTATTCTGGCATCATTCCATAGCAGCCTCCTTTTGAATGGACTATTCAGGCCATGGGCATTCGTGGAGATAATTTTCAGTCCCATTGTGTTACAAAGAAGGAGTGCTGAGCAATGGAGCCATCTAGTGGTAAAAGAATAATAAACTTATTTTTAGGACTCACAGTTTGCTTAAACATAATGATCTGGTGGAGGGTAACTGGTATAACGGTCATTGCCTTTGCTGAAGATGGTGGGTGTTGATCCTGCTGGGCACTGGTGCTTGGGAGAAGTAAACTAAAAAAGAAAAAAAACAGTCAAAAAACTGAAACAAGAACAAAGAATGAAAAATACCGTTGTGTGGCAACTGCCACTTCATTTGAATTGGGGGTAAAACCCAAAAAGTAACGTATCCGGCTCCACCCTTGATTGAGAAATTTTGTAGGACTAGTGGAGAAAAACCCACATGTAAATGCCTGAGGTAAACTTAGTAAGGAAACCCTGAGCCGGTTAACCAGGCGTTTGCTCCCACTCCAGAGATACTCTGCCAGTGGGAGGAATCAAGGGCAGAGGTTCATCTTACGGAGGGATCAGCCCCCATTTTTTGGCCAGTTGAGGCCCTTCCTTTTCAGAGCGAACAGTGATGCTGCACTTGTCTTTGGTGATCAGAAGTTTAGCTGGGAAGCCCCACTTGTAAGTGATGTCATGGTTGCTCAGGAGTTGTGTCAGAGACAATCATTTTTTCTGTGCTAGCAAAGTATGCTGTGAGAGGTCAGCATAAAGGGATATGTTGTTGTAAGGGCCTGGTAAAGGGGAGTTTTTCTTCACAAATTGCATTAACTTGTCCTTGACGTGGTAAAAATTGATTTTAGCCATCACATCACCTCGATACGTTGCCTGGAAGAAATGAAGGCTTTGTAAGCCTGTGGGCCCTATCCACCACTATCTCTCTTTCAGGCGTGTCAGGAAGCAAGGTTTTAATCATCTGCTGCACATACTTCCAGAGGTCTGAATCCAAAACGGTCTCCGAAACCAAGCAAGACTTTACATTATTTCTGCGCGACCTATCTTCTAGGTTGGCGAGTTTCAATTTCAATGTATGCAATTCTTGATCAATATCATTGTAAACATCCAGTAATTCATTGTGAGCACTTGCGAATTTCCCCTTTTAAATTTAACATGGTTCGCTCTGTCCCCTAAAGCAGAGATTTCTCCTTTCATTTGGGACCTAAAAGTAATAATATCTGTGTAAGGATCCCTTAAGGGACACCAACATGTCCTTGATAATGGTAGCAGTGAGGGGAAGATCAGTGCTTTGAAAATCTTCCAGCTGCTCAGCGAGTTCCCTTGTATTATCATGTGAGAAGGTATTTGCATGCTTACCGTCCTGAAGGCTCCCTGATGCACACTGCTGCCTGGTCATCTGTGGGCTAATGAAATCTGAGTTCCCTGGGAGAGGAGACACTGTGGTCATAGAGAGAGCTGCGCCTGTCCCTTGGAGAGGACTGCTGCCCACCATGCTGCAAGTTGTTCCTTGCAGCCAAGGGACTGCAGGACCCAAAAAAAGTTTGCAGGGTTCCTCCTTCACTTTGCACTTCCCTATCTCTCTCCTCGGATCCCCCTGAATGTAGCGATGCTGCAAGTAGCTCGTAGGGCTCTCTCCAGTTGCAGTAGCAGGTGGATGTCATTTGCCACTCTGGGAGCTCTTCTTTTACGCGGCCATCTTCCCGGATGCTGGCCACGCCCCAAGGCTGTTCACTTGTCAAGGAAAATTCCATTTTGAAAGGGGATTTTGCCTTTGTGAACGAGGTGAAACTTTGCTGACTCATTGTGCAATCATGTGCAAGCAGGTATACGGTTTTCTAATTCATCATTGCACACGAGTGGGTATTCTTTGTAAAATGAATCTTTACCACATTCAGTAAATGAAGGAAAAATTCCCTTGAAAAGTGAACAGCCTATTTTTTTAATAAATCAACACCAAAGTCTCATATGCTACTTTCAAATCTCTGAATTTTCCTTTTCAGTTCATTTTTATTAGCAATTTTTTACAGACCAATATGAGTAAACATTAATGGTGCACAAGTGTGAGATTACACACACATTGTGATTAGTGATGGTAGAGATATCGATGAGATTGGCATCCATGCGCATGGGTAGAGTGACTTGTGTTATTGCCTTGTACATAAAGTACAGAAGGATATGAAAAATCTATACAGAGAGTAAAGTTCCAGGTTCTGGGCTACGCTGAAAGCTTTGAGGGGAGTAATTAGGAAAAAACTTGGTTATCTTGGCAAGCACGTTATGGTATATGGGCAAATGATTAAAGTTATCTTGTGCATAGGTATTTTGAGAATATGATTTGGTAAGTACCGTGACAGGGTCGTCAAGCACCCCGGGCAAGGATGCAGACCTACGCCCCCTTCCAAATGCATGCCATAAAATGGGTTTCCACCTTGTGCCCATTCTTTGCCCCCTTGTCCATGATTGGAATAGAATGTGGACTGCCTGCTTCACATACATTTTACATGTTTAGTGTGCCACATACACTATATACATGCCTGATTCGCTGTCGGGATCACGGCTCAGGTTTACCCATTTTGACCTTCCCCCCACAGTAGGACAGGCACTGTTTGTGCCTAAAGCGTGATATCTCACGCAGTGTTTTGCGTTAGCAAACACATTAGTTTTCTGGACACATTTTTTAGGTGTCCTTTCACTTACACCTTACTTCTTCCAAATTTACAATAGCTAATCTATACTTGCCTAACACACACCAAGTCCCATCGGCCTTGCAACATTTCAAGATCTTGTCGGGTTTCGCAGAGGGTAAGCTCATACTCGGGGGGACTTCAATACTCCCCTGGATCCACTTTTGGATTCATCGACATCCCGTTCCTCTATATCCTTTCCTAAAATACGGGCCCTAAA
This sequence comes from Aquarana catesbeiana, assembly GCF_042186555.1. NCBI lineage: Eukaryota > Metazoa > Chordata > Amphibia > Anura > Ranidae > Aquarana > Aquarana catesbeiana. Next base: position 261,207,645 of record NC_133328.1, read on the forward strand.
ACGTGCCATCTACAATATGCATCTTGTAGACATATGGCGGGTACTGTACCCAGAATCATGAAACTACACACACTTTTCCAACGTGCACCGATCATACAGCCGTTTAGATTATTTCTTAGTCGACCACGGCTGTTTAGATTGGTCCCCAAATTGTGAAATAGACCCTATGGTTTGGTCCGACCACTCTCCTATATTCCTGACACTTACAGTCCCCTCTACCCCAATAAAAGAATGGACATGGAGGTTGAATGTACTCCGATGACTTCCCCATATGGATCAGGGATGCCCCGTCTTTGCCCGCCGATTAGCCATGCTGGGGTGCTTCCCACTTTTGTTGTCATCCCTTATCTCTCTACATGCTCTCACTCCTACCTTTCTCTCTGCCTTCTTTTATTTATGTACTGAACCAGTCACTCAAATATATAAATAAAGATTATATCCCCAGAATTGCTAAACAACTTGAATATCTATAATAAGTGATTGAATGATCCTTACAGCGTTCCAGCCCGACTAGGAGGAACCTCCAGATAACACAAACACGCGAAATTACAAAGGTGGTTAAAGGATGGTTCCCCCACACATGTTATTCTACTATTACATTAAAATCCTCTATATACAATGTGATAATACAGTATTTCACCGGAAGCTGTATACCAAAGCATATATTCCTATACATATATAGTAAAGGTTCTGTATATAATTTATACAATATTATACTGTACAGTACCTTATCTTTCTGTTATACCCTTATATTGAAATAAACTAAGATTGAAAAGAGTGTGGACTACCCCTGCATGACCAATCACTTGCTTTCATGCTGCTAGAAGGTAGTTTTGTACATGCACAATGTGTCAGCTGTGGGTGGATGGGGTGGAGAGCGGGTATGTTGGAGCATGATGTGACAGCTTTAGCTGTCAGAGCAGATGTGAAACTGCGGTCCCTGGTTGCTAGCCACCGCACCCTGGGCAATTGCCCCTCCTACCCACCCCTTGTCCCGGCCCTGGAATTAGTGATCATCCAAATTTGTTCCCAGGCCTAGTCCCCTAGCATTAGAGAAGGAGCCAGCGTTGGGTGAAGATTGGAGGAAGAACAGAAGGTGAAGACAGCAGAGAGAGGAGAGCTGGCAGAGGGAGAAGACAGCGAAAGACGACATCAGCAATAAAAGTAGCTCAAGTAGTAAGCAGGATCAGACCACAATAATTTGGCGACAGAAAGTGCAGCAATAGATCAGGTAGGATTGTCCAATAGATCAGGCTGTCCAGCATCCCAGATAGCTCAGCGAGAAGAATCAATGCCAGACACAGGAGGAGGTCCCAAGGTTCAAGCCTGATCAACTGAGGAAATGATGGTCAGACCTCAAATTGAGGGAGCACGATCAGTACAGAAGAATCGAGAGTGTTCTTCAAAAAAGTAAGTAGTTGTCGTGTGTTCCTATTATTATTATTACTTGCATGTTGCTCCATGTGCTTTTCTTTACTGTTGTACAGTTTAAAATGGCAACTTTCATGTTCATGGGCACAGTAATCGGTCGTAGGAAACATCGTTCGTTCGCCCACTCATAAGATGTTTTGGGCAGATGCAGGTTAACTACATTTGTTCATGCTTATTTGTGTTAAAAGAAGTTTGCTGTCTAGATGGGTTTGTAACTAGAATGAAATGGAAAATTGATTCAGTGTAAGGAGAGGACACTCAGCAGCTGTTTACACATCTGGTCGCAGGAGCACTAGTGTGGGACACCAGAACAAACTTTTTAGGGTGTCCCACAGAGATGCTCCAGTTGATACTATAGGGGTGTCTTCATGTGTGAAAATTGTACAAAAAAGTGAAGTATTCCAGCTTTAGAAAGGAACTGCTTGCTAATATAAGGGGACAGAAAAGCCAACAAACTGTGAAAAACGGGGTCTGTCATCCGGAGATAATTCCCGAAATCATCAGGATTATTCTCACGGATCTCCTGCAACAAAGGCATATGAGAGAATTGGTCACGCTGGAGCAACCAATTCTTCGTCCATGAACTCCTCCCCACTCTGTTCATGGACTGGGCTTGGGTCAAAGCAAGAACCCCAACACCAAGCCCCTGCATAGCACGAATTCCACGATGAGTACGTAACCGCAACATGGCTTCAAAACGGTCGGAACAAACAAAGCACTGAAAAACAGAAAGGCCTGAGAAGAGCGAGCTGAAATTCAGAAACGAGCCAACAAGAATGCACGGAAAATCAAATACGTACTATAATAATAATAATAATAATAATATGCACTGACAAACAAATGCGAACTGACTACACGCACTGAAGAACAGATACGAATCCACAAGCACAAACTGAAGAGCAGCAATAACGATCTGAAAAGCATGAGTCTGAAAAGTGCGAACCGTCTCTCGCCAAACTTCTACTAACATATGATTAGTAGAAGGAGCCCAAAGCGTGGCGCACTTGGTATTGAACTTCCCTTTTCTAGTGCCGTCGTACGTGTTGTACGTCACCGCATTATTGACGTTCGGAATTTCTGTCCAACTTTGTGTGACCGTGTGTATGCAAGGCAAGTTTGAGCCAACATCCTTCGGAAAAAAAAAACATGGATTTTGTTGTCGGAATGTGCGATCGTGTGTATGCGGCATTAGTGTGCTATAGTGGGCTATTCTGATGCTATTGCCAGTGTAGAATATCAGTTTAGTGTGCATCTAGGGATAGTTCAGTGGGAGTGTAGTGCGACCATTCATCTTTCATCAGTGTGAATGTAGGGATAGTTCAGTAAGTGTGAGTGTAGTGACATTTTAACACAGTATATTTTATTGTGTTACTGCAAGTTTAACGCCATATAGTTCTGCGCGTTACTGCAAGTTTAAAGCCATATATCTCATTGGGTTACTGCAAGTTTAACGCTATATAATTCACTGCGTTACTGCAAGTTTAATGCCATATAGTTATGAGTGTAACTGCATGTTTGACGCAGTATGTTGCAGTATATTATAGTGTATCCATGGAGTGTATCTGTGTAGTGAATACTCAAATTAAAGTGCACCAAACACCACTTTCCAATGATTAAAGTGCATCCACTTACACATCTTTATTACATTTTGTTAATAAGCACCCCCACTACACCCATCATGTTTGGGAGGACAGCAAGGAGAGGCAGACATTCCCATGGCACTGTAAGGGGGCCAGCAGCGTATGTATCCATAGGCATAGGTGGACGTGGTCAGTCCTCAGGCAGGGCATAATTTCCTCTGCTTAGTGATGTTGCCCATGCTATCCAGCCACAGAATGCAGAGGAGGTTGTGGACTGGCTTACTAAATCATCCTCCGTCATCCAAGAGGAGACTAGTGCGCAGTTCCCTGCAGCTGCCAGAGTGGCAAAACCTGCCTCCTTGTCCACAGCTATTCCTGCCATAGCCCCAGCATCAGGCATGGAGGAGTCAGCGGAGTTATTTGAACACAACGTCCGCCACTTGCTCCTTGAAGATGCACAGCCATTACTTGATTCAGATGTTGGTTCTGAGGTTGAGGAAGGCAGGAACATGAGCCTACAGTGAGAGGAGAACACTGGTACACAAACTGGCCACAGCACAATGCCAAGTTGTCTCCAGTGGTAAAGAGTATGGAGGAGATGATGATGATGATGAGGTCACTGACTCGACTTGGGTGCTGGATAGAGCAAAGGAGGAAAGTGAGGGTGAGGCACAACCCCAACCAGGCAGCCATCATAGAAGAGTAGAGAGAAGCCTCCCTATTATATCACATTGTCGAGCTGTTATCTCCCGGCCAACTTCCCACAGCTCAGTTGTAAATGTGCAGAAGATTTCACTGTTGCTTTTTGCAAACTTTGTCTCAAGCACATCAAATGTGGAAAAAACACCAACCATTTGGGTACCACATGCTTGACAAGGCATTTAACCTCTCACCACTCAGCCCGTTAGCAAGAGCACCTAAAAGCCACACAAAAGGTCCACAAATCTGTCCCTCCTCCTTACTCACCTCAGTCTGTTCCTGCTATACCTGATGACCTCTCAGCAGCCTCCACTGACAGGGATGATGGTATAGCAAAGGGTGTCCCGGGTCCTTGCAGCACATCTGCCAGCAGCACACCACCAGCTGTAGACTGGTGCCCCATCTGCTGCAACAGGAAAAAAAATACAGTCCCTGTCAAACAAGTGTGGAAAAATTGTTCTTTGGGTGTTAATTGTGCCCATACACCCTACACCAAAAACATTCTTCCAGATGAAATCAACACCCACAACACTAGGCAGCCTAGAAGTCCCGCAGAGATTCCACATCCCAAAAACACTTAAATTGGCGACATCGGCATCAGGGGCTTAATAGCTGCTGGTAATCCAGGACTGATAAATTTTGATAAAAGTCAGACGGTCCACGGAGTCTGTGGACAGACGTGTTCTATGATCAGAGACAAAACCTTCAGCAGCACTGAATGCCCGTTTGAAAAGCATGCTGGATGCAGGGCATCCCAGGAGCTCAACCGCATACTAGGCAAGTTCTGGCCAGTGGTCTATTTTCATGACCCAGTAAGCCAGTGGATCGTCTACTGGAAAGCTCTCCAGCTCCGTTTTCGCCCCTAGATAATCGTCTACTATGTGATGCAGACGCTGCCGATAGGATGTGAAAGCTGACAGCCCTGAGCAGCATTGAGAAATGCATCACTTAGGCGGCTGCCTTCTCCACCGCTCTTCTCTTGACCAACAGAAGCCTCAAAACTACGTTTTGCACAACACTGTAACCTACCAGAGTCAGGAAAAGCATTAGATAAACTCCTCTTTAAGGTGTCTTCATCTTCTGCACTCTCTGTGGGGATGGGAGTTCTGAGAATTTTCCCTTATAATGGTAGTCAAGGAGGGTTGCCAATAGTGATCCTTTCCCTTTATGCCACGTATTCTTGGGTCCTTTCACAAGCTTTGAAACATGAGGGAACCCATGCACCTCAAATTTGCGGAGGCATGAGAAGCAGACTACTCTGGGTCACTGAGGATTACAATATCTGGAACTGCCTCCTCCCAGCCACGTACTATTCCCTACGGTTCTGGGGATAGAAAACCATCTCTTACTGTTTGACATATGTCTTCCTCTGATTCAATGCCTCTGAAACCGCCAGAATCCCCCCCTTCCTCCTCCTCTTTCTCTTCTTGTGTGTTCTGTGGCATAGGAACAATGGTGTCTGCATAAAGTGGGCCTTGAGAGGAAAGGAAGTCCTCCTCTTTGTTCTGCTGCTCTGCCTCGAGTGCCCTGTCCATAATGCATAGTCTGCTCCAGCAACAGGGATTGTGTCACTGATGCATGCATTGTCACAGCTCACCATCCTTGTGGCCTCCTCAACTGGTGACAGTACAGTGCATGCATCCTTTCTGAGCAGCCATTGGCGTGGGGAAAAAAAGCCGAGCCGGCCTGAGCCTGTCCTTGTGCCATACTCACACAGGTACTCGTTGATGGCCCGCAGCATTGCCAAACTTTCCCTGTCTAAGGGTGGATAGGAGGTTTGTGCCATTATCACACACCACCATTCTTGTCTCCAGCTGGCGTGGCATAAACCACCTCTGTCCCTGCAGAGCTGCAAGAATCTCTGCTCTGGTGTGGTTCCTGTCCCCTAGACACACCAGCTGAAGCACTGCATGGCACCTTTTAGCTTGACTCATTGAATAGCCCTTTGAACGTCTAGGGGGTACTTGAGGTTCTTAGGACAATTCAGCAGAGGAGGTAGAGCTGACAAATCTCACATCACCACCACTAGCTGTAATGGAGACGTGGGGGCACAACAAGCTGTAACACTGAGCCCTGTCTTGCATTCTTTGGAGTTACAAGCAGAGTTACCCAGTGTGCTGTGAACAAAATATATCGTCCCTGCCCATGCTTGCTGGACCACCTGTCAGCAGTAATGTGGACTTTGCTGCTGATTGCCTTGCCCAACGATGCCACAACATTGCCTTCCACATGATGGTAGAGAGCTGGAATAGCTTTACGTGAAAAGAATAGGGATGAGCCGAACACCCCCCGGTTCAGTTCGCACCAGAACCTGCGAATGGACCGAAAGTTTGCGCAAACTTTAGAACCCCATTAAAGTCTATGGGACTCGAACGTTCGAAATTAAAAGTGCTAATTTTAAAGGCTAATATGCAAGTTATTGTGCTAAAAAGGGTTTGGGGACCCTGGTCCTGCCAGGGGACATGTATCAATGCAAAAGAAAGTTTTAAAAACGGCCATTTTTTCGGGAGCAGTGATTTTAATGATGCTTAAAGTGAAAAAAAAAAAAGTTATATATTCCTTTAAATATCGTACCTGGGGGGTGTCTATAGTATGCCTGTAAAGTGGCACGTGTTTCCCGTGCTTAGAACAGTCCCTGCACAAAATGACATTTGTAAAGGAATAAAAGTAATTTAAAACTGCTTGCGGCTTTAATGTAATGTCGGGTCCTGGCAATATGGATGAAAATCAGTGAGACAAATGGCATGGGTACCAACCCAGCAGTCCATTACCAGGCCGTTTGGGTCTTGTATGGGTATTAAGGGGAACCCCGTGCCCAAATTAAAAAAAAGGAAAGGCGTGGGGCCCCCAGGCCCTATATACTCTGAACAGCAGTATACAGACGGTGCAAACAAGACAGGGACTGTAGGCTTGTAGTTAAGTAGAATCCGTTTATAATTTTAAACTGGTACATTTTTAAAGTGTAGCTCCAGCCAAAAAATCTATTTTTAAGCTTTTTTGAAAACATAGGGAAGGGTTATTACCCCTGTAACATTTGTTTTGCTGTCTGTGCACCTCTTCAGAAGATTTCACCTCACTTTCTGTCCCCAATGACAAATGTTTTTTGAAAATTTGGGGGTTTTAGTGAAACAAGGATTGGTGATAAAACATCAGAGGAGACACATTTTTCCCATATTAATTCTTACAGGAGAGAATTTCCCTTCCTAGGTGTAGATTTCATCTCACTTCCTCTTGTCTCCTTCCATTTGCAAGTAGGAGTCATTTGTAAGTTGGATGTTTGAAAGTAGGGTCCTGCCCTATATACTCTGCAGAAATTGGGGCCTTGGGTGTTGGTGTTGCCACAACACTGTAAGCCCTCACATTTACTCTTGGTGGGCACAGGAACAGGCCCTGCTGTGAAACATTAAATCAAAAATTTTAATTACATGCCATTGTTGAACAGTGGTAGAAAAATTGGGCCTTTGGTGGTGGTGTTGGTGGTGGTGCTGGTGCCACAACACTAAGTCCTCACAGTTACTCTTGGTGGGCGCTGGAATGGGCCCTGCTGTGAAATATTAGACCAAGAATTGTAATTACATGTCCCTGTTGAACAGGGGCAGAAAAATTGGGCCTTAGGCACTGGTGCCACAACACTGCAACCCCTCACAGATGCTATAGTTGGAGCGCAGGAATGAGCCCTGCTGCAAGGTATTGCATCAAAAATTGTAATTATACGCCCCTGTTAAACAGGGGCTGAAAAATTGGGCCTTGGGCACTGGTGCTGGTGCCACAACACTGCAACCCCTCACAGATACTCTAGTTGGAGCGCACGAATGAGCCCTGCTGTAAAGTATTGCATCAAAAATTGTAATTACATGCCCCTGTTGAACAGGGACAGAAAAATTGGGCCTTAGCAACTGGTGGCAGTGCCCAAAACCAAAAATGTTCTTACAAGCTATCAGCATGAAAATTGAGGAAGAGGATTGTCAACTCAGCATAACAGGATAGTCACTCAGCATCAGCATAGGCAGTCTTGAAGGGATCTCACATAAAAAAAAAAAAAATTATTCGGTTACATCAGCATCAGGTGCTTGGTAGCTGGTGATCCAAGGCTGATTCATTTTTATGAAGGTCAGCCGATCGACCGATTCGATGGACAGGCGCATCCTGTGATCGGTTACAAAGCCTCCAGCAGCACTGAATGTGTGTTCCGAAATAACGCTGGATGCAGGACAGGCCAGTAGCTCAATTGCATACTGTGCAAGCTCTCGCCAGTGATCCCTCCTCAAGACCCAGTAACCCAGAGGATTTTCGGTGGGAAAGGTGTCCAAGTCTGATCTTTTCCCTAGGTATTCCTGCACCATGTGAATCAGATGCTGGTGATGGTTCCTGGAACCGATCATACCTTGGGGCTGCGGACTAAAAAATTGTCTGAACGCATCGGTCAGACGGCCACCTTCACCACCGCTTCTTCTGTGACTGACCGAAGCCTCAGCAACATGTTGTCCAGGAGGACCAGGAAATTGTAACCTCCCAGGCTCTGGAAACGCATTGCACAAACCTTTCTGCAAGGCCTCCCGAAGATGTTTCGTCCTCTGCTCCCTCTGCGGCGGCAAGATAAGGTCCACCACCTTACCCTTGTAACATGGATCAAGGAGGGTTGCCAGCCAGTAATGATCCCTCCCCTTGATACTACGAATAGGAGGATCCTTCTGCAGGCTTTGCAGGATCAGGGAGGCCATGCAGTGTAGGTTTGCTAAAGCATTTGTCCAGAGTCCTCTGGGTCACTAAGGACGACATTATCCGCAGCCACCTCCTCCCAGCCACGTACAAGTCCATGGGTTTCTTCAGACTGTAAATGATCCCTTGAAGACTGCTGCTGATGCTGAGTGCCAGGCTCCACCTCAATGCTGACACAATCCTCCTCCTCCTCTTCCTGTGTGATCGGCGGGCATGCAGGAACACTGTCTGGATAAAGGGGGCCTTGGGAGGCAAGGAAGTCCTCCTCTTCCACCCTCTGTTCTGCCTCAAGTGCCCTGTCCATTATTCCACGCAGCGTGTGCTCCAACAGGTGGACAAGAGGGACAGTATCACTGATGCATGCACTGTCACTGCTCACCATCCTCGTGGCCTCCTCAAATGGTGATAGGGAAGTGCATGCATCCCTGATCATAGCTCACAGGGGTGGGGAAAAAAAAAAACAAGCTCCCCTGACCCTGTCCTGGTGCCACAGTCGCATAGGTACTCATTGATGGCCCTCTGCTGCGTGTGCAGCCACTGCAGCATGGCCAACGTTGAGTTCCACCTGGTGGGCATGTCACAGATTAGGCGGTTCTTGGGCAGGTTAAATTCCTTTTGGGAGGTCAGCCAGCCGAGCACTGGCATTATATGACCAGCAGAAATGCACACAGACTTTCCTGGCCTGCCTCAGGACATCCTGTAAGCCCGGGCACCTGCCCCAGAACCGCTGCACCACCAGGTTAAGGACGTGAGCCAAACAGGGCACATGGGTCACAGGGCACATGTCCCTGTTGGAGGGCAGAGAGGAGGTTGGTGCCATTGTCGCAAACCACCAATCCTAGCTTAAGCTGTCATTGGTGTCAAACACCTCTGAACCTGCCCCTGCAGAGCTGACAGAATCTCTGCCCCAGTGCACCAGCTCAAGCACCATATGCCATCTTTTTGCCTGCGTGCTTGCGTAGCCCCTTGAACGCCTGTGGACCACCGCTGGTTCGGAGGACAAATCAGCACAGGAGAAGGCCATGGAGGAAGAAGAAGAGGAGGAGAGAGGTATGGCAGAATCACCACTAGTAGAATTTTGGAGGCGTGGTGGCGGAACAACCTCCAACACTACTGCACCCTGCCCTGCATCCTTCCCAACTGCCAGAAGAGTCACCCAGCACGCGGTGAAAGATAGGTAACGTCCCTGTCCATGCCTGCTGGACCATGAGTCAGCGGTAATATGCACCTTACCGCTGACCGCCCTGTCCAGCGAGGCCAAGACATTGCCTTCCACATACCGGTAGAGCCGGAATCGCCTTCCGTGAGAAAAAGTGGCGTTTGGGAACCTGCAACTGAGGAACCGCACATTCCACAAACTCACAGAAGGGGGCAGAGTCTACCAACTGAAAAGGCAGCAGCTGAAGTGCTAGCAATTTAGCCTAGCTAGCATTCAACCACTGGGCATGTGGATGGCTGGGAGCGAACTTCTTTCGGCGGTGCAGCAGCTGAGGCAGGGAAATTTGCCTGGTACAATCTGACGTCGGTGTACTGATAGCAGATTGCCAGCAAGTACTTGGCTGTGACACACCTAATTCTACACCTTCATTCCTCTCAGTGCAGGTTTCAGAGAGGACTGAAGGTATTGTGGGGTTGGAGATCCCAGCTGATGAGGAGAAAGGAGAGGTCCGCTTTGTTCTTTGGTGTAGGTCTTTTATGTACACTTGCCAACAAACTGCATGGCAGGTCGACATATGTCTGGTCAAGCATGTGGTGCCCAAGCGGGTGAGGTTTGGCCACGCGAGATACGCTTGAGACATATGTTGCAAATAGCAGTGGTGCGATCTGATGCACTCGTCTCAAAAAAGGCCCACACCAAAGAACTTTTGGAATAACGCGCAGAGACAGCAGCGCCCTGCACATGCGGAGCTCTGCAGTGTGATGCAGTTGGTGTGCTGCCCTTAAGCTGGCCCCTGGAGGGCATCCTGCCCCGTTGGAGATGTGCCTCCTCCTCTCTCCTATCAGGCACCCACGTGGAGTTAGTGACTTCCTCATCATTCCCTCCCTCCTCATCACTGGAGAAAACCTGGCAGTATGCTGCAGCTGGGGGAACATGACTGCCAGATTGCTGTCCTTCTTGGGCACCCCCTCTCTCTGGGCTCACGTTACTGCTTTCCTCTAGCTGGGTACCATCATCGGAGCCTTCAAAACGCTGGGCATCCTCCTGGAGCATGTACCCAACACTGTGGTCAGTTTGGGGGACTCCTCAGGAGGACATGGTGGGGCTAGAGAAGGAGTGACTAATGCCATTGAGCCGAGGGAAGAGGCCGCGTTGGCAGCTGCTTTGCCAGACAAAGTACCCTGAGTCTGGGTGAGAGAGGATATGGACGATGAGGACGGCTTGGTCATCCACTCTACCAAGTCTTCGGCATGTTGCGGCTCAACACGGCCAGCTGCTGAAAAAAAGGACAAGCGTGTCCCACAGCCATGTGCTGATGAGGATGCACCGTATCCACGACCAGCACTGTTGCCTCCAGACACAGAGCCTGCCTGTCCTCTTTTATTGGCTTGTGACTGTCTGCCTCTCCCTGTTGGCCTTTCAGACATACTAATGGCCTGCAGTGAGATGTAGCTGCACAAAGCAGGCATGTATATATATACTGATTATACTGCAGCTAGCAGAATCAACTGCCTGCCTGTGGTATTAATAGGATCAAAACAACAGCAATTGTCTTCAGGTAGCTTTAGGTGCACACTGTGCAGAGGACACAGTACACTAACTGTAAATACTGCAGCTGCCTGTGGTATTAATAGGATCAGAACACCAGCAATTGTCTTCAGGTAGCTTTAGGTGCAAACTGTGCAGAGGACACTGTACACTAACTGTAATTACTGCAGCTGCCTGCCTGTGGTATTAATAGGATCAGAAGAACACCAGCAATTGTCTTCAGGTAGCTTTAGGTGCACACCGTGCAGAGGACACAGTACACTAACTGTAAATACTGCAGCTGCCTGCCTGTGGTATTAATAGGATCAGAACAACAGCAATTGTCTTCAGGTAGCTTTAGGTGCACACTGTGCAGAGGACACAGTACACTAACTGTAAATACTGCAGCTGCCTGCGGTATTAATAGGATCAGAACAACAGCAATTGTCTTCAGGTATCTTTAGGTGCACACTGCGCAAAGGACACAGTACACTAACTGTAAATATTGTAAAAACACCTGCCTGCCTGTCAGTATATTAGGAAAAGAATAACAGGAACAGATCTAGCTAAACCGAATACAATATATATATATATATATATATATATATATATATATACACACACACACACACACACAACACCTAGGATGCATATATATATACACACACACACACAATACACTGTAAGTGCAGCTGACTCGCCTGCCTACTCTATCTAACTTAAATCAAATGACACTGTCTCTCTTTCTATCTCTCTCCGCCACCGCACACTACACAAGGCCGCCACGCAGGTGGCCTTATATAGTGTGGGGCATGTACTAAACCCCCTGAGCCATAATTGGCCAAAGCCACCCTGGCTTTGGCCAAATACGGCTCTCTGTCCAGACGGCGCTGTGATTGGCCAAGCATGCGGGTTATAGTGCATGGTTGGCCAATCATCAGCCAGCAATGCACTGTGATGCCGCAGTGAATTATGGGCTGTGACACGCCACACGAATTTGGCGCGAACGGCCTATAACGTTCGAATTCGCCTAACGATCGAACAGGCGATGTTCGAGTCGAACATGGGATGTTCGACTCGAAGCTCATCCCTAGAAAAGAAATAGCGACTGGGAACCTGCCATTGTGGTACATCACATTCTGAAAATTCACGGAAGGGGATAGAATCCACCAGGTGGAAAGGCAGAAGTTGTAGAGCCAGCAGCTTTAACAAGCTTGCATTTATATGCTGGGCATATACTGTCAAACTATTTAGGCACCTGTTTGACAGGTGCATATCATTACAATTTTTGACAGCAAAGCCAATTCTTGCTTTCATCAAGAGTACCTCTATAGGGTTACGGTGTGAAGGCGCCACTGACACCCAAAAAACAAATTTTTCCACACTCGTTACTTCTATCCAAAGTCTGTGGTAGAGATACCAGAATTTATCCAAAAAATCTACACAGTACAGATGTGCCACTTTACAGTTGGACTAAGAGGACCCCCCGTGCACTATATTGAAAGGAATTTTTCATTTTTATACTTTCACTTTAAAGCAGAACTCCAACCAAAAAATATTTTCCCATGTCCTACCTTCACCAACTTTGCCATCCATGTTCTTCTGAGCTCTGTAGTTCCTCTTTAATAGGCTGCTGAACTTGCTGAAAAAACGTTATTGCCTGCTGACATCTTGTTTGTAAGACCGTTGGCTTTTCTCCTTATCCTAAGCTCAGCTAGCTGTCTGGCATGCCCAGTTGTAGTCCTCTGAAAGCGAGCAGGGAGGGAGCAGACATGTTGTGGGCGAAAGGGGTCTCACAGCCCCCGGTCTGTGCCGCCCATGGAGGAGGTGTCCTCCCTCTCCTCTCTCCTCCTCCTCCACTCCCTGACAGTCACTGCCCCTCTACTCCACCCCCCCACCGCCGCCCCCCACCTGCTATCTCTGTGCAGAGCGGGGATTATTATCAGTAATCACTTGTGTGACACAGCGGGGATGTCCCACTGTGTAAGGTATAGTATGTAAGGTATAGTATATAAGAACACAGCTCACTGATGTTCCGCCCCCCACCGTTATTATGATTGACAGCGCATTGTGCCAATTGTGCCATTATTGGCACAGTGCGCTGTCAATCATAATAACGGCTGGGGGTGGGACATCAGCGAGCAGTGTTCTTGTATACTTTGCTTGACACAGTGGGACATCCCGCTGTGTCAAACAAGTGATTACTGATAATAATCCCCGCTCAGCACTGGTGGGACTGACAAGCGGCACTGGTGGGGCTGACAAGCGGCACTGGTGGGACTGACAAGCGGCACTGGTGGGACTGACAAGCGGCACTGGTGGACAGTGACAGGTTGCACTGGTTTGCATTTATAAGGCTGTAACCTATCATAACGTGTGTTATGTATGGCTTGTTGGCTGCAGAATGAAGGGTGTGATTTATGTTGAAGTGGGCGAGTTCACATTTTCATGTACAAGCCTAGTGTACCCTCCCACATTCACTTCCATCCCAAGTATTCATGTGAAATGTAGGCTGATTACAGTTAGCGAGAGAGATGAGGATATGATGCAATTACTGTTCTAAGAGATCCTCCCTGGCAGAAAAGATGATGCAGTTTTTGAATCACAAAGCTGACTTCCTGAAAATTAAATCAGTCATATCTCTTAAATGGTAAGAAATTTCACAAATGCGAGGGGCGTGGTCTGGACATGGACGAGTAGAGACGTGTCTGAGAGGAGCTCCTGGCCATTTTATTTTCCCACCTAACTTGCATAGCTCCTCCGACCGCATAATGCTCTCATCTAAGAAGCAATCATCGAAGAAAAACAAAAAGGCAACAAACCGACTCCAGCGGCATCGCCACCGGAAGAAATACAAAGACTATTTCAGCTACTACAGTCGGGCTCCCCAGAATCCAAGATGGCGGAAGCACATGCTTCACAATCAACAGGCCCTGATCATGATATTCAGCCAGCCTCACCTACAGGATCCCAGAGCCCAGAGATTTTTTGCAGCTTCCCACCGGCCATATTGTCCAATCCCCGGGTGCCACCGCCACCTCCGCTGATATATAGAGCGGACGAAGACCTGAGTGCCATCCTCCAGGCTTTACGGACGAAGGCCGATATTGAAGCTCTGGTGGGACGAGTGGGGGCAGCTCACCGCAAAGAGATCCATGCCATCAAGCAGGAGGTGCACTCTCTCTCCACCAGACTCACTGCGGGGGAGACCTCCCTATCGACGCTTGAACGAAGAGTCACAGCCTTGGAGGCACATCAAAAGTCCCAGGTAGGGATATCTGTGGAACTACAACTCCATATGGAAGAAATGGAAGACAGGAGTCGTAGAAACAATCTGCAACTCCGCGGCCTTCCTGAAGCCACGGGTCCAGTGGATCTAGAAGACACAGTGGCGGACATCTTCCGGAGAGTAGCGGGCGATCAGCTTCAAGGCCACTTGGAGTTTGACCGTATCAATAGGGCACTGGGCCCCAGATCAGAAGATCCTGCCAGACCCCAAGATGTCATATGCCGGCTTCACCATTATGCTCATAAAGACATCATTGCACGTAAGGCATGGGAAATGCAGGATCTGGAGCTTGACGGAGCGGTACTCAAAATACTGCCAGATATCTCCAGGGAAATGCTACAGAGACGGGCGCTCCTGAGACCCCTCCTGGAGATGAAAGCAAGGAGACGAAACACCACTTACCGATGGGGCTTCCCCCTTTCGGTTACCTTTCGTAAGGATCAACGCTCCTTCGTGCTCCGCTTCCGGAGTCCCTGCCAGCCCTCTTTGACTTTCTATAAACGGAGCCGTTCGAGGTCCTGGACTGGCTGGGATATATCCCGAGATTCCAGGGCTGCAGAGGTACTACCACACCAAGAGGTGGCCTGCCTCCTAGACCACAGAGGAGCCGGCGACGCTCACATGCGGCATCCTAGGACGACAGTCGGGAAGCGTGAGTACCCACCAACATCCCCACCACAGCAACTGCTTTAAGTTTCTCTCCCACTGCCCACGGTGCACGGGTCCCACTCCTGTTCCCTAGATCCAGGACTGAAATAGGGCACCCCCCCCCGTTTTTTTATGCTCTCTCTTTCCCGCTCCTTGAACATATTGGATCGCCATCCCTAAAGTGAGCAGGATATATTCCCCCCGGTGACCCCTTAAATGTCCCTGGTACCCTTGAGGTAACCCATACAAGGAGACTGTACTCTCCCATGAAGGTCTGACCTCGGTCCGCCCACTTGGACACGATTCTGGTTCAGATCACCCTCCGGAAGCTAGAAACTCTCCCCTGAACCTGAGCTACCGGATCATTAGGCGTGCAGATGAATTTTGCTCCCCGCTGCACTCGTTATTGTTGCAGCCCTGAAACACAATGTGTACTCTTACTTGCAGGCAAAACTTAATTTCTACACGACCACTGGCCCCACTGCCGGCGACTTAGTTGAACTCCAGAGAGCCGTGAGACACTCTGCCCTCTGACTGCTGGTGGGGGGAGTGCGGTGACGAGGGGAGAGAAGCTCCGGAGGAGACACGGTGAGCTGCCATTCAGAGGTCTAGTGCTGCCAACTGTTTACCTACCTGCAGGGGTTGGGTACAGGACTACCGATGACAAAGAAACACTACTCTCTGTATTATATCCCAGTTTTGTTGTGCAGCTCATAAAACTATTTATTTCAGCAACATACAAAACAACGTAACATAAGCAGGACAAAATTACGCAAGGGAATATATGATGTAGCCAGCTATACTGTAAATCTGCTGTTGGTCTCATTGTTGTTGCTAAATACTAGCTTACCGAAAGAATATTAGACACACTGTATGCTATATATCTGTGCATTTCTAATTAAGATCAGAAGTCAAAATGCTTCCCTCCGGAGTGGGTTGCTGCATCACAGGAGGACTGTGGGTCCCGAATGACGAGGAGCGTTATCTAACCTATCTTGTGGGGGCACACAGTAAAATATGCAGATACAGGCACTGCGGTGTGGCGACATCCATTTTGGACGGCAGCATAATGTACTTCCTTTTCTTTATGATACACCGAGTTGGTCATTATTTGTTGGTCAGGTAGAGGCAGGTAACCACCCTGACAGAAACACACCTGAGATAAGTGATCTCCCTCTAGTGGCGGTCTGGGGCTTGCACCTCCCGCAGAAGGAGATCCTTTTTAGGGGGGCCCCTTATTTAGAGAAGGACTCGGAGCTGGGGAGTCCGAGGTGGATCCCAAGCAGTAATTTGCATGTGAGAGGGGGGTTCTTGTGTATATGGGGAGGTTGGAGGACGACCCAGGTACATATCCAGGTTCCCTGGGGAATGATGACCCTTAGAGGACTTACCTAGGGCTCATGCGATGCCGCTGTGCACGCTCAAGCTCCCCTAAGTGGAAGAATTAGAAGACTCATGCCGCAAGGGAGGTGTCCTTTAAGATGGGGGGGGGGGTGATGGGAAAACAATATTGGGAGCAGCAGTGGGAGAGTAAGTTTAGTTGTGACACAGTGCTGCACTTTGGCTGGGAAACTGGTAGTGGTTTCTATCAAAATCAGTTACAAAAAATGTCAATAATGGCTTTTGTTCCTTAGTTTATTTAACATACTGTGAATGTATACCTTGCTTCTATACTTACCTAGGTTCATGTATGGGTGTGTGGGGGGGCCGGGACCTCCCTCTTCTGGTCACATTCCAACCCCTCTCCCAATTAGGTTTTCACACACCTCCAGGTTTTTGGGGGTGGTGTGTTTATTCAAGTTTTTACTTGTTAACTTAGTAAGCTCAGGTCTTACAGAATTGACCTGTAATGTAATTTTATCTTCTTACACAGAGAGAGAGACAAGCCCTTCCTCTCTTTAGGTCTCTCTATATTTCTTCTTCAGTACTTTGCCTTAGCCCTTTCCTGAACCTACTTGCTCTCCCTCCACACCCTCTCGTCTCACTCTCTTTCCCTCCCCCACCCCCTTTGCAGCCAGAGCGATGGACTCTATAAAAATAATCTCGCTCAACGCTAAGGGCCTGAATATTCCAGAAAAGAGGCGTATGCTATTAAATGACCTCAGATGTTGCCTTTGTACAGGAAACTCACGTCAAATACAACAAATTCCCAATCCTCAAAAACAGATTCTTCCCAGTAGTATATCACTCTACCAACCCCATAGCTAAAACTAAAGGAGTGTCCATACTGATTTCGAGTAAACTTCCCTGGCAAAGCCAAGCAGTGCTTAGAGACCCGGAAGGCCGGTTTGTGTTCCTTAGGGGACTAGTCAGCAATATCCCACTTACACTGGCGTCGATTTATGCCCCTAATGAACACCATGACACTTTTATCACAAACATTTTAGACAAACTTGGGGAATTTGCGGCAGGTCACCTGATTCTCGGTGGGGACTTTAATGTTCCCCTGATTCCATCTTCAGATACATCCTCCGGTCACTCCTCAGTGCCACCGGCCCACAGAAAGCGTATAGCTAACGCCCTACACAAAGCTCAATTAACTGACGTTTGGCGTCTTCAGCACTCGGGGGAGCGTGATTACACTTTCTATTCACAAACTATACTCCAGAATAGACTATTTTTTGATACCACATAACCAACTACATTCGGTAATAGACTCTTCCATAGGACACATCACATGGTCAGACCATGCCCCTATCACCCTCACATACACACTCACTGGGAGATCCGAGGCTAGGCCGAAGTTCTGGCGACTAAATGAGAGCCTTCCCCAAGTCCCCGAAATCTTAACAGAGGCGACAAAAACATTGACCTTATACTTTCAAGAAAACGACAAACAAGATTGCGAACCCAGCTCCTTATGGGAGGCCCATAAGGCAGTCCTTAGGGGACTTCTAATCAGACATGGAGCACGAATAAAAAGAGAACAGACTGAACAGCTGACCAAGCTCCTTACCGCCCTGACCATTGTAGAAGCACGTCATAAACATGCCCCTTCCCAGGTCCTGGAAACAGAACTAGGGACAATACACAAACAGATAACAACTCACTACATTATAAGGCCAAAGGCAGCAATGCAGCGTTGCCAGCAAACCACCTATGAATCTGGGGACAAATGCGGGAAGATCCTAGCTAGAGCGGTCCGAGAACAAAAACAAGCAACCTACATCCCCCACATTATGGGCCCTGATGGTCAAAAGATCACTCTTCCGGAACAAATTTCAAACGTATTCAGTGACTTTTACTCTAAGCTATATAACCTACCACATAGTCCACCCTCTCAGGCAGACGTCGAAGACTACATAGCGACTTCCCAAATTCCTTCTCTTTCTATGGAAATAAGAGATGAGCTAGAGTCACCAATCACCCTAAAAGGGCTCCAAATCGCCATTAGTGCCATGAAACCAGGGAAGGGCCCGGATGGATACACCATCCAATACAAAACTTTCCTCCCCATCATAGGCCCATGTATGGTAACATTTTTTAATGCAGTTAGTGCGGAAGCGATTTTCCCCAGAGACACGCTGAAAGCCCACATATCACTAATCCCTAAAGAAGGCAAAGACCCAACTGCATGTGGGCATTATAGACCTATATCCCTGCTGAACGTTGACCTAAAACTGTTTTCCAAAATCTTGGCAACCTGTCTGGCACAGCATCTTCAGCCTATAATACACCTGGACCAGGTGGGCTTCATGCCCACCAGGGAAGCCCGAGACAACACTATCAAAGTACTGAACCTCCTTCACATTGCAAACACTAAAGGCTCCCCATGTGTACTCTTAAGTACTGACGCTGAAAAAGCATTTGACAGAGTGAACTGGAACTTTATGTTCGCAGTACTCTGCCATATCGGTTTGGGAGATAGGATGCTTAATTGGATAAACAAGATTTATTCTAATCCCACACAGGTAAAGGCGAAAGGTCTACTCTCGAACCCTTTTCCCATCACAAACGGAGCGAGGCAGGGGTGCCCTTTGTCTCCCCTTCTCTTCGCACTCTCCATAGAGCCAAATTTCACTTCCTAAACAGTATGGAGGCTTGGCGCTACCAGATGTCAGACAATATTATCAGGCCACTCATCTAGGTCGCATTCTGGACTGGAGACGCAACATGACAACTAAACTTTGGGTGCAGATAGAACAAGCTCAATCTGATATACCATTAAAGAGTGCACTCTAGTGTTATGACTCTTTCCAACCGGGTTTAAAATCGCACCCCCTATTGGGCACCACCTTACGCCATAGTAGTCAGGTTACCATGCATTCATCCCTTACCTCGAGCAATTCTCCACTATTCCCGATTCTGGGAAACCCAAATTTCACACCGGGCCTCCAATCTGGAATTTAACATCTTGAGGGGTTCAGGCTCCGACCATGCTTCCAAGTTTGTGACAGCGGGACGCTAGCCTACCTTACCGGAACTGACTGATGCGATAGGCAAATACCAACTCCCCTTCTGGAAAGCAGTGCAACTACACCCGTTTCCTACATTCGATCCCTGATCCTCAGGACTTTTCCCGCCCACTGACGACCTTTGAAGTGTACTGCTCAGGAACTGAACCGCTAGCAAAAACTCTTACCAAAATGTACACATTACTCAACACATCTTCCACACAACCACACCTGCCCTGTTTGGAAAGATGGGAGAGGGATCTTAACCGCAAATTCTCAGAGACACAAAAACAAACAATTATCAGCTGTGCCTTTAAATCGTCCTTGTGTACCAAAATACAAGAGACAAATTATAAAAATTATATCAAAAACAAAAAATCATTGATGCGTCATTTGTTGAACGCTGCCAAGGCATGCATACTGCTCCACTGGAAGCAACAGTGCCCGCCAACCATTGCGTGTTGGCTGCGGAAAGTGGAAGAAATTAATAAAATGGAGGACCTGGTCCTCACTGCACAGCACAACCGTGAGAAATACTCAAACCTGGAATAAATGGAACATTTTTATTCATTCAGAAGAAGGATCATTTCTCTGGGGTCATAGCTGACCAACAGACAACTACTTAATCCTGGAACGCGGAGCATTCCCTTACGCCAACCCCCACCCTTCACTTCTACCTCTTTCTTTCTCTGTTCTTTTCCTCCTATTGTTCCGTTACCAATGTATTTCAAGGAAAAAAGTGAAAAAGTAGGGAAGAGGTCCTGCTGCCCTAGGACACACACGAAAAACTACATTTCATCAACCCATATGTTATACGCTAACTACATCAATGTATGGCATTGTTCAAATGTATAATGTTTATTATACTTTGATACACTGAACAAATTGTTTGTAACACGTACTGCATTTTCAGATTGTTTATGTTATGTTGGGATCTCTCCCTTTGTTGGTGCTTAATAAAAATTATATTTGAAAAAAAAAAAAAAAAATTTCACAAATGCAATAACTGTTTAGTGTTGTACGTGTGTGTGTGTGTGAGGGTTGGTGTACTAGTGGGGGATTTTTTGAAAATCCCAGAGTTCTACTTTTAAATGAGCGGTGATTTATTGATGTTCAATAAATCACCACTCATTTAAAAGTGAAGTTTTTTACAAACTTTTTTCATTGAGACATGTCCCCCAGGGCAGTACCCGTACCACAATAACCATTGTATGCACAATTACTTGCATATAAGCCTTCAAAAACGGGCACTTTTGATTTTTGACTTTCGGGTCCCATAGACTTCAATGGGGTTCGTTATTTGGTTCCGAGCTTTCACGATGTTCGAAAGTTCTGGTGCAGACCGAACAGGGGGTCGTTCAGCCCATCCCTAATCTAAAGCCTCGTACACACAATACGATTGTTGGCAGGGGATTGTCTGTTGACAAACTTTTGTCCTAAAATCATACCATTAGTATGCTCCTTTTGACAATTGGCCAACTTTCGGCCAACAAATGCTGGATGACAGGCTAGTAAATTTTCGGCGGACAATGGTTTGACGGCTGATTTCGGTATGGTCAGTACACAAATCCGTCACACAAAAAAGTCGAAAGTACAAACACGCATGATCGGAAGCAAGGAACGAGCCGGAAGAGGTCAGTCTTGTAAGCTAGCATTTGTAATGGAGAATTAACATTCGTGACGTGGCAAATTATGAAATGTCAAAATGCAGCGCACATTCTCCTCTTCTTTATTGGGATAATAATGAAGCTGCTTTGCTGGTGATACTGATGGAGTTATGGCAAACGTGTTTTAAAAGGCATTTTTTTCTAGTGATAAAGATTATTATTATAATGCTTGTTTGTTTTTTTGGGCAAGTTACCACAACACCATTATCCCGTAGTTTTTAAGACCAAAGATGCAACTATGTAAGGGTGGCTAGATGGTACCATAGGATGCGGCACCTCATCCCCAAAATAATCAAATGACTAATGGATATGTGGACAGGGGATTATAACGGTGCTAGGGTCAAAAGGTATAAAGGAGAAATACACGAAAAAGAGAGGTGTAAAAGGCAAAAAATTACAAAGTTTATTGATAATAATACATGGGTAGAAAATTACACTTAAAGCACTTAACATTTAAAATAAGTACGTATACTGTATGTGACCCAAAGAATGATGAGGTAGGCCAGATGGAGATGGCCGTCGATAGGGGGGGCTCAATTTCCTACATGTTTCGCCAAGGCATTGGCTTCTTCAGGGAACAAGAGCTCAAAAAATGAATATGTAAAACAGTTCTGTATATGGGATATAGAAAACATCATGTAAGCAAAATTGTTTATCGGTACAGTACTTAGTATACACAAAAAAGAGTTAATATTGTGGCTGGACAGTCATGCGACCCACAGGTCCCACTGAACTCCGGTGACGCAAACGTACCTGGGACGTCGGCGCCAAAGGGGGGGGGCGCACGGAGGCGTCACCGCGGGGGAGCAACCAGGCCGCGCCGTATAATGTGCCTGCAGGGGGCATACAGTAGACCTGGCGATGGAATGTATTGACAGTATATGAATAATTATACACTTTTACATACGAGAGACTAGAAATAGAACAATTACTCATAAATTGCATTAGGCTAAAAAGATATATAAAAATATATATATGGATCAGTGCATCTGTATCTCTAGGAAAGGTATAAACTTACGTCTTTCTTTAAAAACGGTAGAATGGAGTGGACACAAAGTGCCTGTGGATAGGTGCACACACACAGCAAGGTAGTCGCCAAAGTACACGAGATCAGCAATCAGTTGAGAAAAGGCCTGAATAAAGGAGTGGATTGCTTTAGGGGTAATACTGGTGATCACTCTGAACTTCAGGAAAGTCAAGGAGGTACTTACTTAGTAAAGTGAACTGTCAAATAGAAATCTCATGTTGGTGCAGTCACATACATGAAATGCTTAGCTTGAAGATTATAAATCGATTTTTTTGAAAAGGGGCAGTAATCACAAAATGTCCTACAGAGAGTAGATGTGAAAGAAAGAGAAATTAGGACAATTGGATTTTGTTGAGCAAAGACAGGACTGCTGAGAAGACAGAGAGCATATTACCTAGTCCGCCATATAGCAGACAATGTTGCTCAAGGGGATCGATGCTGACCGAAAAAGTGAATGACAAGTCCAGAGTGACTCCTATAAAAGATGTTTAGGAGCATGGTAAGTGATGCACTAGGGGAAAAGTTGTTGTTAAATGCCATAAAGGCATATACTAAGTACTGTACCGATAAACAATTTTGCTTACATGATGTTTTCTATATCCCATATACAGAACTGTTTTACATATTCATTTTTTGAGCTCTTGTTCCCTGAAGAAGCCAATGCCTTGGCGAAACATGTAGGAAATTGAGCCCCCCCCTATCGACGGCCATCTCCATCTGGCCTACCTCACAATTCTTTGGGTCACATACAGTATACGTACTTATTTTAAATGTTAAGTGCTTTAAGTGTAATTTTCTACCCATGTATTATTATCAATAAACTTTGTAATTTTTTGCCTTTTACACCTCTCTTTTTCGTGTATTTCTCCTTTATACCTTTTGACCCTAGCACCGTTATGATCCCCTGTCCACATATCCATTAGTCAAAGATGCAACTATGTTGGTGTCCCTTGTTAATTTTACATTGTATTTTTTTAAATGTAACTGCCTACTCCCAAACTGTCATTTGAAATAAAACACATAGCCAAGTATTATTCTACACAATTTTTTTATTGTGCAGAAGAATAAATAAAACAAATTAAATTAGACATGCTTCCTGTCATCCAAATACAATGAACTTAACCAAAAAGTGGATTTTATACATATACAAATATAGAAAATAAAAGCATTATTCAAAAAAAAAAATAGAAATGAGTAAGTGGTGGAGGGGTTAAAATCCCCAGTCCAGCGGCCTTTTTGGGGGTCTTGTGGCTGGTATTACCACTGATCGCCATGCTGCTGTGGTGGGTGGGGTGGCTGTGGTGGGTGGGGTGGCTGTGGAGGTGGGGCCACAAAATCAGAAATGTGGGTGCTTTCTGAAATTTTGCCGCTCACCCCCTTGTTGAGGAGCTGCAGGATGAGTTCCTCACACCTGCTCCTTTGCTCACCGGCCATCTGCCTTAATTTATTGGCAGTCACACAACCAAATGCCTCAGTCAGTACGGAGTGCAGTAGTGGCCTGGCTGAGAAAGGAAGCTGTGGCCTCCTCCAGATTCCTGCTCTTCCTGACCCTTTTAGCAGCAGGACGTAGGGAAGGGATCTGGGACTCCGTCTGGCTGCTGGCCACCAGCTCCTCCAGGCTGACACTTTCCTGTGTATGAAATTGGGACATAATTAAAATCTTTTTTAGGGTTTGGCCATCAATCACACATAATTTTGATCTTCTCACCGTTGCAAATTGAATGTGGAGAAATAGAAAAGACTAATTCTGACCCCAGCATTTTTCATTCTTGATCAAATCATTTCTGGTCACTACTTTGTATTGATATGGAAACCACTTCATTAAGCCAGAAATATTTTTACCAATAACGTCTAGTTATCATCATTGTATGTTTGGATACAAATATGTTCATCAATGCTAAACCTGGTTCAAGCTGGGCTCCTCCACATCTTCATCCTGTGCATCAGGACCTGTGTGGACCTCAGGAGCTATGGCCTCAGCAGACGAAAGGAGCGTAGACATCGATGGACTGTGTTCTGTCTCGTCTGTCAAAAACCGCAGGCTGTGGTAAAACCACAGCCTGGGGACATATAGGTCATCCGCTGCTGCTCCAGATCTCCGATTCCAAGACCTTGTTTAGCTCCTTTTTAAAATGTACTCCTCAGGTTAGCAATCTTTTGCTATACGTAATTGGGGTCTGCCCTGGGGTACACTGGTTTGACCAACTCGACCAGTTTCTCCAAAGCTGCCTTCCTCAATATTTTATTTGAGTAGTCTCTACTTTTGACCTTCCAGAGACAGGGCAGCTCCCACTACAGGTCAATGAATTGGGGTAGAAATTCAGGCAAAGTAAATTTATCCGTAATGATAAATGATATGATGCCTGCAAGACAGAACACAAGAAAAACCATAATGTCTGGCCTAACCCATAAGCTGGTCCCAATATAGGCCTCAATCTAGCCAGTATAGGCCACTACCCACCTATGCCCCAATTTCCAATTGTACCTTCGTTTTATGCTTCTTTTCTTGCTTTGGCAATCGTTCGTCCTCCACTCCAAGATCTTTCCTACGGCCGTTCCATCCACCATGCGTTCTGGCTTTATATATACTGCACATGCGTCAAACTCCGCTCTCAGTGCGTCGTGACTCTGGGGCGTGACCATCTCTCTTCTGCATGAAACACACACGGTGGAACATTCGGGAGGGACAACATGGCGAACAAAGCAACCCCCATGAGCAAGGGTGAGATGGTGAAGATGGTGCACATCCTAGAGAAGCACAATTACGACTGCAAGCTGCACAATTACGAAAGGCCCAACAGCCAAAAGGACATCATTTTGGAGAAGGTCATTGCCGTTTTGCAGTGCGAATTTTCAGAGGAACGATCAAAGGACCAAATCTGAAAATGATGGTCTGATCTCAAACACTATGAACAAGACCAGATGGAGTACATACATCATGTCACGTACCTTGTCGGAGTCTGAAGTGGTCCCGCTGAGGATGGAGACAGAAGGATCCAAGGGATAGGAGGAACACAAGTGCCTGCAGATGTAGCCCTGGAAGCTTGAGGCAGGTGATGCGACTTTGGGAATGCAGAAAGTCGCAGCAGATCGCAGGAGCTGAGATGCAGCAACACGGCAGGCAGCTTGGAGCCAAACAGGAGACAGGAGCGAAGTCATAGAAATAGCCGGGTTCGGAAGCAGGCGGGCAGCAAGGTACCAAATCCTCAGGCAGGAGCAGAGTCAAATAGGAAGCCGGAATCAGGAACCAGTAATCAGGGATGTGGTAGAGACAAGGAGCAAGGTCAAGGAAAACCAGGGGTTCAGCAATGGATATCAGGCAGGCAAAAGCAGGAATCACAGGGTACGGGTACAGGAACAGCTGAAGATCAGTCAGCATCTGTTAAGGGTCAGTGCGCCCCTTAAATAGGCTGTCTGGCACCAAAGGGGCCCATGGACGCGCTCCTACAGATGCGCACACTCCTTTGCGCACGCGCATTGGCGCGTCTGCGATCCAAAAAGTCCCTTATGTGTACGCGAGTGTGCCCGGAGCGCGACAATAGTTCTCTTACATTGCCCCCTCCTTACGGGCAGCCTCCAGATGCCCTTCAGGGGCTCTTTCTCTGGATGTTGAAAAAATGCTTGTACCTTTTGTGGGGCATGTACATTAAAAGCTGGTTCCCATGAATTGTCCTCAGGACCATAGCCCTTCCATTTAATCAGAAACTGTGTTTGGCCATTCCTGGTTGTACAGTCGAGAACAGCTTCTACTTCAAACTCCTCACTGCCCTCAATGAGCAGTGGAGGAGGGTTTTCCGGATCCCGGTTGGGAAAGGGATTGGGCACTGTTTTCAATAAAGAAATATGGAAAACAGGGTGAATCTTTAGGTTCCTTGGTAAGATTAGTTCAAAGGCCACAGAGTTGATCCTTCTCTTTACAGGAAAGTGCCCCAGGTATTTCAGACTTGGAGGGACACTTACATTTCAAATTAGCAGTGGATAGCCAGACCTTGTCTCCTGGTTTCAGATTCAAGTTACCCTCCTCTTTTAGTCAAAAAATATTTAGTTGTTAGCCTGAGCCTTAGAGATGGTGTCCTGAAGCAACTTGTTGGCGTTGAACAAACTCAATCTGTCTTGGACAGCAAGCACAGAAGATTTCACGGATATTTCAGGCAAAAAGGAAGGGTGGTATCAATAGTTGGCGGAAAAGGGTGTTTCTTTAGTAGCAAATGGATGGAATTATTGTATGCAAATTCCGCAAGCGGAATCAGAGGTGACCAATCCTCCTGTGAGAAAGAGGAGAAATAACGCAAGTACTGTTCCAAAGTCTGGTTGGTTCTCTCAATCTGTCCATTAGTTTGAGGATGGTAAGCAGTGGACAGACGAAGCTCGATATTCAAGGCTTCAAAGAGAGATCTCCAAAATCTGAAAGTGAACTGTACCCCTCGATCAGAGGTGATATTGTAAGGGATAACATGTAGCCTCACTATCTCTCGGATGAACGTGGAAGCAGTCTCTGTGGCAGAATGGGTTCCTTGCAAGGGTACAAAGTGTTCCATCTTGGTCAGACAATCGACCACAACAAATATGGTGGTAAAGTTCTCAGACGGAGGGAGCTCAACAATGAAATCCATGGATATCATGCTCCATGGTTTCTTAGGCACAGGAAGACATTCCAATAGACCCCAAGTCTTGGCTCGATCAGTCTTGTTGCGTTGACAGGTCACACAGGATTTGACATATCTTTTGCAGTCCTGAATCAAGTCTGGCCACCAAAAAGAATGGGAAATTAGGTCGGTGCTCTTGTGGAGCCCAAAATGGCCTGCCAAGGGATGATCGTGGCAAAGCTTCAGGATAGAAACTCTAAACTGCTCCGGGACAAAGACCTGTTCCTTATGGTAATAGAGCATGTCCTTTAGCTGGAGGGATACGTTTTTAGAAGGGGGATGTTCCAACAACTCAGTTCTTATTTGGGACATAAGATCTGTTTGGAGAAGAAGATAGTTCTTGGCCAGGAAAATGGTGTCTGATTCCGAGGGATGAACAGGATCATGGAACATACGCAACAGTGCGTCTGGTTTACCATTCTTTGAACCAGGGCAGAAGGTTATGTGGAATGTAAAGCGGGAGAAGAACAATGCCCATCTTGCCTGCCGAGGTCTGAGTCTTTTAGCTGTTCTCAAATACTCAAGGTTCTTGTGGTCAGTGAAGATGAGTATAGCTAATAATAATAATAAATTCTAACAGGTAACTCCACTCCTCGAGGACAGCTTTAATAGCCAACAATTCCCCATCCCCTACATCATAATTTCTCTCAGATGGATTCAATGTCTTGGAGAAGAAAGCCACGGGATGGAGTAGAGACTTAGGACTCTGTCGCTGCGATAATATGGCCCCCACAGCATTTTCAGAAGCGTCCACCTCCAGAACATAGGCCAAGGATGGATGTTTTAGGATGGGGGCTGAGGTGAACAAGGCTTTTAACTGCTCAAAAGATGCTTGTGCTTCTGTACTTCACCGGAAAGGAACATGCTGTTTAGTCAAAGGGGTAATAGCAGAGATAATGCCAGAAAAGTTCTTATAAATTTTTTAATAAAAATTAGCGAATCCCACCTTCCGGTCTGTAGGGGCTGGCCATTCCAAGACAGCGGCGACTTTCTGGGAATCCATGGAGATACCATCAGCGGAGATGACAAGCCCCAGACACTGTATTGTTTGTCTTTCAAAGTCGCACTTTTCAACCTTGGCATAGAGGTGATGTCCACGAAGTCTACTCAAAACCTTCTTCACATGGGTACAATGGACTTCGATCGAGTCAGAGAAGATAAGAATGTTATCGAGATAGAGAATGATGAACAGGTCAAGGAAGTCCCGAAAAACGTCATTTACCAGGTGCTGAAAGGTGGCTGGGGCATGTTGTAATATGTTGGCCGATTTATGTATAATGTTGTATTGGAGTGCCATGTTGACCAGAAATTCAGTTGAGTTGTCCAAGCCAACTGAATTTTACCATATCAAGGGGACAGCTGAAGACCCTTTGATGTGTTAATCTTATGCAAGTCTACCTAGGTGTGTGAGGTATGGCCTGTTAACCTAATTGAATATTTCAAAGGGTACATTTTTTAAAGGACCACAGAAGAAGTATTTGATGGTAATTAGACTTGAGGGGGTAACAATGAGATCAAAGAGTATTTTGGGTTGACCTAGCAGAAACTCCCTCCTAGTGTGCTAGTATTTCAGGGGAGACTATTCAAGCTGGCAGTCAGTCTTGTCTGTGTGTGACTATGAAGGCAGACCTAGGAAAAATGGGACTCCGAATTATATACTCTGTTGGATTTTTGTCATCTGTGGACTTTGGACCTTGTTCTGTGTAGGAAGTCAATAAAGTGCATCTCAATGAAAGAATTGGGTTGCTGCGGAAGAGTACTTACATCATCATTATAATAATTACTAATTAATTATCATAAATTGAGTGAAATGTGCAGCGCTTATGTGATCATGTAAACCATAACAAATAATATGAGTACAAAAAACGTGAATAATAAATGATATGCTCAAAAATACTCCAAGCAGTCCTCTATTATGACATGTGATGTCTATAAACAAAGGAACATTCATGATGACTTCTAAGTCAATATTCACCCAATATACGTCATATCACTACAGGGTATTGCAGAGACCAAAAGGCATGACTAAGTATTCAAAATGCCCAAAACGTGTCCTGAAGGCAGTCTTCCATTCATTTCCCTCCATGATTTGAACCAAATTGTAGGCACCTCTTAGATCGAGCTTGGAAAATACTCGTACCCCACGCAGTCCCTGGAACAACTCGGAGATTAATGGAAGTGGGTACCGGTTCTTGATAGTTATTTTATTAAGATCAAGTAGTCAATACAGGGCCTCGGGGAGCGATCCTGTTTCTCCACAAAAAAGATACTGGCCCCTGATGGAGAGGAAGAGGCCTGAATAAAACCTTTTTTCCAGGCTTTCATCTACGTATTTGAGCAAGGCCTCCAGTTCGGGTTCCGAGAGAGGGTAAATCCAGCCAAAAGGAATCTCTGCCCCTGGTAAAAGTTCAATGGGACAGTCGTAAGGGAGGAAGAGTCTCTGCATTCTTTTTATTAAACACATCCAGGAATTCATGATAAGCTACGGGTACTAACTTCATAGTTTCAGGGTCAGAGTGGATACTGAGGAGAGTAGCATTAACAGACTTTTTCAGGTAGCAATGTCTCTGACAATAGTTAGAAGAAAAGGAGATATCTCCAGTGAGCCAGTCAATATGAGGGTTATGGGCCTTCAGCCAGGGTAAACCCAGGAGAACAGGAAACATTGGGGAAGTTATGACATCCAAACGGAAAAGTTCCTGATGTTTCGAGGAAGTCTGGCAGAGAATGGGTACAGTAACAGGCCCAGACTTGAGACCAGAGCCATCTGCAAGATGCACAGTAAATCCCTGCCTTTTGGTGCATACAGGAAGTTGATGTAAAGTGACAAAGGCTGAGTCCACAAAACAACTGCAGGCTCCAGAGTCTATAATTGTGGTTACAAGAATATTCCTCCCCGGCAACTGAAGCTGGAGCGAAAGAGGGAGATGTAGCAGATCCCTCCCAGGAGGATGCATCATGTGAGGTGGTGCAGGAGTGGACTTGGCAGGTCTTATAGGACAAGTCTGAATGAAATGGCCTGCCACTCCGCAGTAAAAGCACAGTCTGTCATGTAGTCACTGGAGGTGTTCAGAAGAAGACTGAGGTGGTCTCAGAAAGCTTCTGCAGGGAGACTCAAGGTGCTCCTTATTCTTGTGGGGTCCCCTTGGTAACCTGGAAGTGACTGCAGAAACAGAAGCAAAAACTCTTGAGGTAGTAGGTGGCTTAGTATTAGCCTTCTCAGATTGCCTTTTTACACAGTCGACGGTCGATTTGGATGACAAGATGGATCAGATCTTCCAGGGATGATGGTACTCCTACTCGGGCAAGTTCATCTTTTAATGTGTCAGAGAGTCCAAGACGAAATTGATAGTGGAGAGCAGCTTTATTCCACTGAGTATTTAAACTCCAGACACGGAAATCAGTTACATAGTCCTTTACGGATCTTAAGCCTTTTTGGAGTTTACCAAGTGTGGATTCAGCAATCTGTTGGAGGAAGGGATCAGCATAAAGTTGAGACAAAGCTGAGAAGGCGTCAGTGGTAGATAAAGCCGGATCATGATGTTCTCTAAGACGATGAGCCCAAGAGAGTGGTTCATTTCGTAGGAGTGTAATGATGAATCCCACTTTAATGCCCTCAGATGAGAAAGTTCGGGGCAGCAAGGAAAAATATACTTCACAGGCATTTTGGAAAAGTACGGAATAATTTGCGATCCCCTGAAAAATGCTTGGGCAAGGGCACTCTGGGTACAGGAGGAGGAGAGGTTTCACTGAGCAGGCAAAAGTCTGTTTGCACAGAAGAACTCACAAGAGCAAGGTGGGTAGAGGCAGGTGGAACATCAAGTAGGTTTGGTAGACGATCTTCCATCCGGCCCAGGTCCTCTTTGAGGTTCCGTACAGTATCGGCTAGTGCAGAAATTGATCGGCAGATGTCCATAACTGAAGAGGCCTCCCTTTCAGATTCCATTGCTGGCTGACTGATACTGTCACGTACCTTGTCAGAGTCTGAAGTGACGAGGTCAACCTCCCTTGTATCTCCAACCCGGGTCCCGCTGAGGATGGAGACAGAAGGACCCAAGGGATAGGAGGGACACGAGTGCCTGCAGATGTAGCCCTGGAAGCTTGAGGCAGATGATGTGACTTTGGGAATGCAGGAAGGTGCAGCAGATCGCAGGAGCTGAGATGCAGCAACACGGCAGGCAGCTTGGAGCCAAACAGGAGACAGGAGCGAAGTCACAGGAATAGCCAGGTTCAGAAGCAGGCGGCCAGCAAGGTACCAATTCATCAGGCAGGAGCAGAGCAAATAGAAAGCCAGAATTAGGAACCAGTAATCAGAGATGTGGGAGAGTCCAGGAGCAAGGTCAAGGAAAGCCAGGGGTTCAGCAACGGATATCAGGCAGGCAAAAGCAGGAATCACAGGGTACGGGTACAGGAACAGCTGTAGATCAGTCAGCATCTCTTACCAGTCAGTGCGCCCCTTAAATAGGCCGTCTGGCGCCAAAGGGGCACATGGACGCGATCCTATGGACGCGCACACGCATTGGCTCGTCTGCGATCCGAAAAGTCCCTTATGCGCGCACAAGTGTGCCCGGAGCGCGACAATAGTTCTTACACATCAGAAGTAGCTCTAGAGAATTCTATATAAGCTTTTCTAAAATCTTTGTATGACTTGGGATTCCAAAGATGAAGGTAAATACTGTATAAAGCATATATGAACATTCTTATTTGGTCATGTTTTTGGGCATTCCTTTTTTTTTGGAACTTATTGTGTTTTCTTCTTTCAACAGGGAGGCACCAAAAAAAAAAGGAGGCTCCAGCCAAGCTAACACAAACGACAAAGGGAGGCTACCCTTGCTCGGGCCCCAACAGGGGAGGCAACAAGGCCATCTTCCCCCCAAAAACATAAGTGCCAACTTCAAATACACTCATTTAGCCACCGACAGGGGTGTTTCTAGGTGGGCCAAAGGCCATGGGCTTAGGGCAGAACTTAAGGGGTAAAGAACACTTTCTGGTTGCTGCCTGTCTCATCAGTGCCCATTAATGCAGCCTTGCCAGTGTAGTCATAGGTAGAGGAGAGGCCCCAGGGCTCCCAGTCACACAGCCATGCCTGCTAGGATGGTCATCATATATCCTGTATCCCATAGGAGACAAGAGGGGTGGGGGGCAACTGCAGGACTTTTTCAATGTTGGCACTTGTCAAGTGTTTGCCCTATATAAAATGCCATCACCTTCCCTTTTCTATGCATTTAACCAAAGTGCAGCATGGTGGAGTCCACTAGCCAGGAGCAAACATTGACATCAGACCAAGTGCAAGGTTGGTCAACTAATGTAGCAAAATGGATGCTAGAAACAGATGTGACTTGGGGTGGCTTAATGAATGGTGTATTGTTTCTTTTTAGAGGAAAGTGAGTCAGCTCACCCAGGATGTTTCTTTGGAGCCATGGGATCTGACTCCTGGACCCATCGCAGACATTGCCATTGTGGACGTCAGATCCCTTAACGCGAGTCACAGTGAGGGCCAAAGCGAACCAGAAGAGGAAGAAAGTATTCAGGAGCCTCTTGTTTGCGCAAGTATTCTTGGAATCTTTCTTCAAATGTGTATACATGTCGAGTATTTTGATGTCCAAACCAAACACCCACTCCACACATTAGCAAAGTATGTAGTGCCTTAACATTAGCATGGAGAAGGAAGAGGTGGATGGAGCTGGCAGTGTTGCCAGGTACCCGAGATTAGGAGACCCAGGCACCAGGGCCAAGATTACAGAGTAGTTGCAGTGTGTACATTCCTAGTAGTGTAGGGGTCAGAAGGGCAAGCAACAATACACTGGGTAAGTATTTCCTGAATTTGACTAATAACTTGACCATAACTCATTATGTAGGGCCTCAGCCACTTGACCATCATTCCCTTAATACTTTTACTCTTCTTACTAGGTCATGATCTTCCACAATGTACTATTGGCAGAATGAGTGCAGATATGTTGCATTGTTTGAAGGACCTGGAGTAAATTAAGGAGGCTGATACTGCTTTACAGTGAAGAATAAGAGATTTTGTGTACATGCTTGCCAAATTTTTATTTCCTCTTGCCTGGTCTGAAGTTTATTGTTCCACTTGTTGGCTCCTGTTTTCACCACCAGGTCCTGTTTTCTAGATTTTCCTTAGTCTAAAAACAACTGTGTGAATTACTAACAGTGAAAATGACAACATCACCTGTACCAAATTCAAGAAGTCTTGAAAACATGACCTGGGTTTGCATCTTGAGGAGGAGAGTTGGGAAACACTGCCCTAACTAATGTGAATTGTAATGTTTATGTGTTTTTTAGAATCTAAAACCCCAAATGTTAAGGTGTCCCCACCTGCTAGTGGTCTTTGGTTAAATGCATAGAAAAGGGAAGGTAGTGGCATTTTCAATAGGGCAAACACTTGACAAGTGCCAACATTGAAAAAGTCCTGCAGTTGCCCCCCACCCCTCTTGTCTCCTATGGGATACGGGATATATGATGACCATCCTAGCAGGCATGACTGTGTGACTGGGAGCCCTGGGGCCTCTCCTCTACCTATGACTACACTGGCAAGGCTGCATTAATGGGCACTGATGAGACAGGCAGCAACCAGAAAGTGTTCTTTACCCCTTAAGTTCTGCCCTAAGCCCATGGCCTTTGGCCCACCTAGAAACACCCCTGTCGGTGGCTAAATGAGTGTGTTTGAAGTTGGCACTTATGTTTTTGGGGGGAAGATGGCCTTGTTGCCTCCCCTGTTGGGGACCGAGCAAGGGTAGCCTTCCTTTGTCCCTTGTGTTGGCTTGGCTGGAGCCTCCTTTTTTGGTCCAACACAATAAGTTCCAAAAAAAAAGGAATGTCCAAAAACATGACCAAATAAGAATATAATATATGCTTTATACAGTATTTACCTTCACCTTTGGAATCCCAAGTCATACAAAGATTTTAGAAAAATAGATGTATGGAACTACACACATTTTAGGCATGGGATCATGGGGTAAATAAGAAATTACCACATGATCCCATGCCTAAAATGTGTGTAGTTCCATACATCTATTTTACAAAAAAACCCAAAACACACAGTGTGTCAACATGTGCCATCTCCCATCACAGGGTATTAATGGATGCGTTTTGGGGGTGCAACCCCTTCCTCATAACTAAAGTAGCTCAGAGGAAGGGGTTGCACCCCCAAAACGCATCCATTGATACCCCGTGATGGGAGATGGCACATGTTGACACACTGGGTGTTTTGTGGGTTTAGAAGAATAGATGTTTGTAACTACACATATTTTAGGCATGGGATCATAAGGGACATTTAATTGTTATGCCTCTACCTGTACGTGGCTTCAAATTTTGGCTTTTAGAAGGGTGAGATCACCCCATCTGAGGAAGGCAACATCCACACAGTCTGGGGATACTAATGTCTTGTTTGGCCTTCACTTAACCAAACTCAAACTTTGTAAGTTACAGAGTTTGGGATGTGTATCTAATGTTTTAGAACATGCCTGTTTAGCCACAAAAAAGGAGAAATAATGCAAAACATACGTGTTATACGCCAAGATGTTGGTTTGTTTTAAAACCTTAAAACGCACATGTGAATGTGCTTTGAGTAAATTTTTTTTTACTAAGCAATGTGTGGCTTATTATTTTGTTTGCTCAATACCAGTGTATTTCGGAAGTTGTTGTAGTTACAGTGACAATGTGCTCTTAAATTAAAGGAGTTGTAAAGGCATAATGTTTTTGAACTTCATGCATTAGATCCATTAAGAACAAAAACATTGTGTGTGTGTGTGTGTGTGTGTGTGTGTGTGTAGCAGAACCACAGCACACCATAATAGTTAGCCGAATAAGATATTGTCACCTCACGTAGCAATTAAGGTACATTTGCACTATTGGAGCAAGTGGTCAAAATAAAGCTCATTTGGGAACATAGTAGACATATAAGAAAGGTAGACAACAGTAGTTGAAATTAAATAGGAGTTTATGATCTACATAAAATAATTATAAATGATCGGCTACAATTTTCTGCCAAGTCACTGCCCCTCTACCCACAAAATATTCCAGGTATTTCTGCCGTAAGTCTCGGGCAATTTGTGGGCATTTTTAATAGCCATCAGCATGCCCACAGACGGACGAGCTGCAGCCTCTTCAGCTGGGCCTGCCACAGCAGGGTCCACGTCACTTGGCAGTGAGGATAGGCAGCTAGTAGCATCCCTCCTTAAAAAATTATGTAGAATACAGCAGCACAGGACCACATGGTTTATCTTGTAGAGTGCCAGGTTGATTGGAGTCAAAAACAGCCTGAAATGACTTGATAGGATGCAAAAGGCGTTTTCAACCACCCTTTTGGCCCGAGCAAGCCAGTAATTGAAGATTCTCTGCTCTGGGGTGAGGTTCCTTATAGGAAACAGCTTCATCAGATATTCCCCCAGAGCAAAGGACTCATCTGCCACAAAAACAAAATTGAGGCCCTCAACATTCTCCTCAGCAGCTGTCAACTTCAAGGTGCCATTTTGGAGCCGCTTGTAGAACTCTGTTTGCATAATAACTCCTCCATCAGAGTTGCGGCCATTCTGTCCAACATCCAAATACAAGAACTTGTAGTTGGCAGACACTACAGCTAGCATAACTATGCTGCAAAAGCCCTTATAATTAAAATAGGAGCCAGAGTTGGGTGGTGGTACAATCCAGACATGCTTGCCATTAATAGCACCACCACAGTTGGGAAAATACCAATAATAATGGAACTGGGCTGCAACATCCTGCCATTGCTCTGGGTTGGAAGGAAACTGTTGATTAAAAAAGAAAAATAAGTTACTACTTCTGCACATAACATTGCAAGTAAACATGTGCACACTGAAATATTTCGTTTCGGAATTTCGTTTTCGTCCGAAAAATAAATTTATTTAGTTACTCCCAAAATTCCTTTTTATTTATTTAATTTTTCGTTAAAAATTGCATTCGTCCGAAAATCCAAATTAAGGTCGAATCTGTCATTGAAGGCTTACGGTGTCTGTCGAATGTTCAAAGAAGATTCGACGGAGCACCTAAACTATATGAAGCCGTATAGTTTACCTGCTCCGTCAAATCTTCTTAGAACTTTCAACAGACACCGTAAGCCAAAGTACGTGTATACTTAGTTCTAGGTATTTTACTGCTCCTCCTCTTTGATTACAATCAGCCAATAACATTCATCATCATCATTATTTTTAGTTATCTTTTCTCCCCTACGTCAAATCTTTCCTCCCCTACGTCGAATCTTTTCTCCCCTACGTCAAATCTTTTCTCTCTATGTAGAATAATCTTGGACTAATAGAATTAAGGTTAGGCACATTCGACCACAGGTTTGATGGACACAGATTGTTATTGTCATCATCATGTCGAATATCCTATCTATATCGAACTGTTGTAGCAACAAAAATGAAAATAAAGCGTTTATGTCGGATCATTCGTTTTTCGGATTCTGCACTTTCGTTATCGTTCGTTAAAACGATAACAAAAATACCTGAAATTCGGACGAAAACGAATGCACATGTCTAATTGCCAGCAGATTTCACACAAACATGTTTAGCCAACATAAGGATACACTTAAATGAGTATTTAAAGACAAAAGTGGAAGGTCAACTTATCTGACTCTTCCCCCACTCTGGTGACCCATTAGAAAATTTTAGGGGGGGGGGGTAATGGGTAGATGTTTTGGACAGGTAACCCTCTCCACTTCCATGAGAGCTGTTTGTATAAATAATCAGTGATACTTTGGCCAGCCCCTCCTTACTTACACTATTGGCAGCCCAGTAGACAGGTAAGTAGTGTCATACTCTAAAAAGCTGAATACACATTGTCCAAATTGCAGCACATTTTGACACTATGATTTAACCAATATAATAAGAGACAAAAAAAACGTAATCATTTTCAATTTGTAGGTAATCAGGTAGGTCCTTGCACTATATGGTTTGGTGAATTTATACAGAAATTTGAACACAAAAGAGGGATAGTGTGTATGGGTTTTGCAAAGTCTGCAGATAGAGTATTTGGATCTGTTGACTTAGCATTTTTTTTTGGGGGGGGGGGAGGTTTCCAAATGATTTTGGGCCCCAAAAAATGGCCTCTTGCACTCTGCCTGAATTTGAGGACAACAATAACATTTGTACACATTTTAGGGGTTGTTTAGGGTAAGCCCCAAAATGTAGCTGACAAAAAACATTGTTAAGTTACTAGGCTAGGTGTGTATGGGCCCAGGATAACATGCTGGGGAGGTTAGTGAAGGAAAATATGCATGTAGGTCAAAAAAGGAGCAGAAAAAGCTTACAGCATGCATGAGGACAAAGAGGACATTCACAGAATATTACAATATTGATAATTATGTAATCAACAAATTAATACAATACATTAATACATAGAATACAAATACATAGAATGTGATCTTAAAAAGGTAAAAACATACCCTAATAGTCCTTCTGCAGGACTTGAATGATGGCTGAGCAGGTCTCTGGAATAATGACTCCCAGAGCCTGGGGGGAGATCCCAGTCGTAAACTTGAGGTCCTGAAGACTTCTCCCAGTCGCCAAGTACAGCAAGGTGGCTATGAGCCTTTGCTCTGGAATGATGGAAAGCCTCATATATGTGTCCTGCTTCTTAATATAGGGGGACACCAATGCCAAGAGTTGGTGAAAGCAGGGATCCGTCATTTTTGGTCCAAGAACTCCTCCTCCTCCTGTTCCTGTACTGGACTTGGGTCAAAGCAATAACTCCTAGTCCAATAATCACACGTTCTCTCCTCCAATTACGCAACATGGCTGGTTGATGAACGGCCCTTCAGAAACTAACTGAAAAGCGCAAATCAACTTCCTCTTTATTGTCTCGTAGTACGTCACTACATTTGTGTTGTCGACCGACAATTTGTGTACTGTTAGTATGCAAGACAAGATCCTGGCACACGCCCTTTTGACAAAAATCAGATACTCGGTTGGCCAACAATCGTACCGTGTGTATGAGGCTTTAATGCATAGAATGAATTAAGTTAAAAAACCTTCTGAATTTAGAACCACTTTAAGTTGACAGGTCCATGGATAAGGTCCTGCCTGTGTCTTAACTTATACTTTGAAATATACTTGAATAGAGATACACTGTATGTAATATATACATATTGTAACCTGGGGGACAGGTAGCAGGTACAAAAGTCCAAAGGTACAAAAATTATATAAATGTGTGCAGTACCACATAAATTTGTTCAATATAAACTAAAATCCAATGTACGAACAAAGTGAAATTGTTTAAAAATCATTAACATAAGGTGCTCCAAATCCATCATGTGTTCTTTTGTAACAAGTTCAATCAGTGCCGGTTATACTGTGACAAAGTTTATAAATAAACAGTGTCAAGATAAGTTTTACTTTCACTTCTTCTCTTGCTTAAACTCCGCTACTCCGCTCAGAATCCCGGACATGAAAAGATAAAAATATATACATCCATTGCGCAGAGATATAAATCAATTGGCTATTATATGTCAGACTTCTCAGTTTCACTCACATACTCTCCTCCATACGATCACGTTTAGTATTGATCAGCTGCAACTGCACGGAGCTCAGCGGTGAGACGATACATCCGTCACCGCTTGCTCACACACTGCAAAGACTGGGGACGTCACAGGCTCCTCCTACGCATTACGTCACTGCCTTGAAAAAGTCACGTGGCAGTGACGTAACGCATAGGAGGAGCCTGTGACGTCCCCAGTCTTTGCAGTGTGTGAGCAAGCGGTGACGGATGTATCGTCTCACCGCTGAGCTCCGTGCAGTTGCAGCTGATCAATACTAAACTCAATCGTGTGGAGGAGAGTATGTGAGTGAAACTGAGAAGTCTGACATATAATAGCCAATTGATTTATATCTCTGCGCAATGGATGTATATATTTTTATCTTTTCATGTCCGGGATTCTGAGCGGAGTAGCGGAGTTTAAACAAGAGAAGAAGTGAAAGTAAAACTTATCTTGACACTATTTATTTATTTATTTATAAACTTTGTCACAGTATAACCGGCACTGATTGAACTTGTTACAAAAGAACACTTGATGGATTTGGAGCACCTTATGTTAATGATTTTAAAAAATTTCACTTTGTTCGTACATTGGATTTTAGTTTATATTGAACAAATTTATGTGGTACTGCACACATTTATATAATTTTTTTGAACAGCAGATATTTTTGGGTGCACTTGTATACTAATTAATTATTTTTTTAGTATTTTTTTATGCACATATTTATATATTCTCTCTAAGCAGAAGTAACACATTTTTTTAGCACCTGTATATTAGTTTAATTTATTCATCTATTTATGAGCACATTCACGTTTATAACAGAAGTTATTTTTAGTATATAATATTGTATGAGGATTTTTTCACTAATTTTGTGATTACTTGGAGGGGTTTTTTTATTTAACCACTTGAGCCCCGGACCATTATGCTGCCTAAGGACCAGAGGTCTTTTTCCAATTTGGCACTGCGTCGCTTTAACTGCTAATTGCGCGGTCATGCAATGCTGTACCCAAACGAAATTTGCGTCCTTTTCTTCCCACAAATAGAGCTTTCTTTTGATGGTATTTGATCACCTCTGCGGTTTTTATTTTTTGCGCTATAAACGGAAAAAGACCGAAAATTTTGAAAAAAAATGATATTTTCTACTTTTTGTTATAAAAAAAATCCAATAAACTAAATTTTAGTCATACATTTAGGCCAAAATGTATTCGGCCACATGTCTTTGGTAAAAAAAATGTCAATAAGCGTATATTTATTGGTTTGCGCAAAAGTTATAGCGTCTACAAACTAGGGTACATTTTCTGGAATTTACACAGCTTTTAGTTTATGACTGCCTATGTCATTTCTTGAGGTGCTAAAATGGCAGGGCAGTACAAAACCCCCCCAAATGACCCCATTTTGGAAAGTAGACACCCCAAGGAAATTGCTGAGAGGCATGTTGAACCCATTGAATATTTATTTTTTTTGTCCCAAGTGATTGAAAAATGACAAAAAAAAAAAAAAAAAAAAATATTTACAAAAAGTCGTCACTAAATGATATATTGCTCACACAGGCCATGGGCCTATGTGGAATTGCACCCCAAAATACATTTAGCTGCTTCTCCTGAGTATGGGGATACCACATGTGTGGGACTTTTTGGGAGCCTAGCCGCGTACGGGGCCCCGAAAACCAATCACCGCCTTCAGGATTTCTAAGGGTGTAAATTTTTGCTTTCACTCTTCACTGCCTATCACAGTTTCGGAGGCCATGGAATGCCCAGGTGGCACAAAACCCCCCAAAATGACCCCATTTTGGAAAGTAGACACCCCAAGCTATTTGCTGAGAGGCATATTGAGTCCATGGAATATTTTATATTTTGACACAAGTTGCGGGAAAGTGACACTTTTTTTTTTTTTTTTTTTTTTTTTTTCATAAAGTTGTCACTAAATGATATATTGCTCACACAGGCCATGGGCATATGTGGAATTGCACCCCAAAATACATTTAGCTGCTTCTCCTGAGTATGGGGATACCACATGTGTGGGACTTTTTGGGAGCCTAGCCGCGTACGGGGCCCCGAAAACCAATCACTGCCTTCAGGATTTCTAAGGGTGAAAATTTTTGATTTCACTCTTTACTGCCTATCACAGTTTCGGAGGCCATGGAATGCCCAGGTGGCACAAAACCCCCCCAAATGACCCCATTTTGGAAAGTAGACACCCCAAGCTATTTGCTGAAAGGCATGGTGAGTATTTTGCAGCTCTCATTTGTTTTTGAAAATGAAGAAAGACAAGAAAAAACATTTTTTTTTTTTCTTTTTTCAATTTTCAAAACTTTGTGACAAAAAGTGAGGTCTGCAAAATACTCACTATACCTCTCAGCAAATAGCTTGGGGTGTCTACTTTCCAAAATGGGGTCATTTGGGGGGGTTTTGTGCCACCTGGGCATTCCATGGCCTCCGAAACTGTGATAGGCAGTGAAGAGTGAAATCAAAAATTCACGCCCTTAGAAAGCCTGAAGGCGGTGCTTGGTTTTCGGGGTCCTGTACGCGGCTAGGCTCCCAAAAAGTCTCACACATGTGGTATCCCCGTACTCAGGAGAAGCAGCAGAATGTATTTTGGGGTGTAATTTCACATATTTCCATGGCATGTTTGAGCAATATATCATTTAGTGACAACTTTGTGCAAAAAAAAAAAAAAAAAAAAAAAAATTTGTCTCTTTCCCGCAACTTGTGTCGCAATATAAAATATTCCATGGACTCGACATGCCTCTCAGCAAATAGCTTGGGGTGTCTACTTTCCAAAATGGGGTCATTTGGGGGGGTTTTGAACTGTCCTGGCATTTTATGCACAACATTTAGAAGCTTATGTCACACATCACCCACTCTTCTAACCACTTGAAGACAAAGCCCTTTCTGACACTTATTGTTTACATGAAAAAGTTTTTTTTTTTTGCAAAAAAATTACTTTGAACCCCTAAACATTATATATTTTTTTAAAGCAAATGCCCTACAGATTAAAATGGTGGGTGTTTCATTTTTTTTTTTCACACAGTAATTGCGCAGCGATTTTTCAAACGCATTTTTTGGGGAAAAAACACACTTTTTTTAATTTTAATGCACTAAAACACGCTATATTGCCCAAATGTTTGATGAAATAAAAAAGATGATCTTAGGCCGAGTACATGGATACCAAACATGACATGCTTTAAAATTGCGCACAAACGTGCAGTGGCAACAAAATAAATACATGTTTAAAAGCCTTCAAAAGCCTTTACAGGTTACCACTTTAGATTTACAGAGGAGGTCTACTGGAAAAATTACTGCCCTCGATCTGGCCTTCGCGGTGATACCTCACATGCATGGTGCAATTGCTGTTTATGTTTGACGACAGACCGCCGCTTGCGTTCGCCTTAGCGCGAGAGCAGGGGGCGACAGGGGTGTTTTTTTTTTTTTTTTTTTTTTTCTTTATTATTTTTTTGCTTTTTTAATCTTACTTTTAAACTGTTCCTTTCATATTTTTTTTTTTAATCATTTTTATTGTTATCTCGGGGAATGTAAATATCCCCTATGATAGCAATAGGTAGTGACAGGTACTCTTTTTTGAAAAAATTGTGGTCTATTAGACCCTAGATCTCTCCTCTGCCCTCAAAGCATCTGACCACACCAAGATCGGTGTGATAAAATGCTTCCCCAATTTCCCAATGGCGCTATTTACATCCGGCGAAATCTAAGTCATGAAATACTCGTAGCTTCCGGTTTCTTAGGCCATAGAGATGTTTGGAGCCACTCTGGTCTCTGATCAGCTCTATGGTCAGCTGGCTGAATCACCGGCTGCATTCTCAGGTTCCCTGTTGAGACAGGAGAGCCAGAGAAAAACACGGAAGACGGTGGGGGGGGGGGGGGGCATTCCCTCCCACGGCTTGTAAAAGCAGTCTAGAGGCTAATTAGCCGCTAGGATTGCTTTTACATGAAAGCCGACCGCTGGCTGAAAAGAATGATACCAAGATGATACCTAAACCTGCAGGCATCATTCTGGTATAACCACTCAAAGTCGTGAATGGCGTACCTGAAGACAAAAAAATGGTTAACAATGGTTAACAATAAAGCACAGTAAAGTGTAAATAATTACACACCTGAAAAACAAACATGATAAAACATAATAACAATAACAATAACAATAAAACATTGCAGAATAGAATACAGTAAAAAAGAGCAGAACAATAGAGAGAGAGAATAGAGAGAGAGAGAACAATAAAACAACAACTATTTTTTTTTATTTCATATTTTTTTTTTTTTTTTACACTTTTTTTGTAACTAACTTTTATAACTGTAACCGGTTCCAGGTTCGGGTCT
This sequence comes from Aquarana catesbeiana, assembly GCF_042186555.1. NCBI lineage: Eukaryota > Metazoa > Chordata > Amphibia > Anura > Ranidae > Aquarana > Aquarana catesbeiana. The sequence goes on from NC_133328.1 coordinate 261,250,271, forward strand.
CTCAAAATGCGATGGCATCTTGGGAGACCCTGTGAAAGTGTGCCTAGTCTGTGCAATGCTGTACCCTACGCTAATACTCAACTAGTGAATGGTAGCGTTCAAAACATTCACCAATGCAAAGACCAGGATTGTCAGGACAGGAGGGACAATAATAGCGGGTGTCACGCCTATATCCGCGCTTGCTGCAGACACGACATCTTTTTTGGGGGTTCGTTGGGTAGGGGTACTCGGGAGGACATAAAAATGCCTCTCATGCAGCCGACTGCATTTGGTTGGGGATGTGAATGGGGGAAGTACGGGTGCTGCAGAAGCGGTGGGTTCCCAATTAGGATTGGCGAATGCAGCAGGAAGGGCACTATGGGCACGATGGGCCTGTGTTTGTCTTTTTGGTGGCAGCGGGACACTACTTGTGCTTGCCACCTCACCAGCTTCAACTGCACTTATGGGACTCGCCACGTCACCAAGTGTTACTGCAGTGCTGGTTTGACTACGACCGGGGTGTACTAGGCCGCTGGCGCTTGCCAGTTCACCAAAACGCTACCAAAAAACGTTAGCGATCGCAGGGATCAGGCCTGACTCTGCGAACGCTGCAGTTATGCGTTTAGTGTTTTGTAAGTGACAGTGATCGATCGATACTGCACTTGGGTGGGCTGGGCCGGGCCGGGCGGAGGGGCAAAACGCAGGTGCTAGCAGGTATCTGGGCTGATCCCGCTAACACTGCGTTTTTGGGAACCCTAAACTGCTGGTGACGCTAGTATAGATCTGATCGGATCAGATATTGATGCGATCAGATACTATACCACTAAGGGAGGTGTACGGTGCGTGCGTGGGTGTTAGCGGTACTGGCGCTAATCTGACGCTGCCTGGGGCTGGTGCTTGCCAGTTCACCAAAACGCTACAAAAAAAACTGTTAGCGATCGCAGGGATCAGGCCTGACTCTGCGAACGCTGCAGTTATGCGTTTAGTGTTTTGTAAGTGTCAGTGATCGATCGATACTGCACTTGGGTGGGCTGGGCTGGGCCGGGCGGAGGGGCAAAACGCAGGTGCTAGCAGGTATCTGGGCTGATCCCGCTAACACTGCATTTTTGGGAACCCTAAACTGCTGGGGACGCTAGTATAGATCTGATCGGATCAGATATTGATCCGTTCAGATACTATACCACTAAGGGAGGCGTATGCTGCGTGCGTGGGTGTTAGCGGTACTGGCGCTAATCTGACGCCTGGGGCTGGTGCTTGCTAGTTCACCAAAATGCTACCAAAAAAACTGTTAGCGATCGCAGGGATCAGGCCTGACTCTGCGAACGCTGCAGTTATGCGTTTAGTGTTTTGTAAGTGACAGTGATCGATCGATACTGCACTTGGGTGGGCTGGGCGGAGGCACAAAACGCAGGTGCTAGCAGGTATCTGGGCTGATCCCGCTAACACTGCGTTTTTGGGAACCCTAAACTGCTGGGGATGCTAGTATAGATCTGATCAGATCAGATATTGATCCGTACAGATACTATACCACTAAGGGAGGCGTATGCTGCGTGCGTGGGTGTTAGCGGTACTGGCGCTAATCTGACGCTGCCTGGGGCGACGCATATCACCGCCGGGCGATCGGGGGGCTAAACCTTTATTCGGTAATAAACGGCGGGTGCCCTGACACTATAAAAAATAAACAAACTAACCAGCATCAACCGTAACAGTTATACGGTGATCAGTGGTGAAAGGGTTAACTAGGGGGCAATCAAGGGGTTAAAACATTTATTAGGTAGTATATGGGGGTCCCTGACGCTATAAAACGCTGACGGCGAACCTAAATATTTACCTCACTAACTAGCATCACCAGCGACACTAATACAGCGATCAGAAAAATGATCGCTTAGTGACACTGGTGACAGGGGGTGATCAAGGGGTTAAAACTTTATTAGGGGGGGTTAGGGGGGTACCCTAGACCTAAAGGGGGGTAATACTAACTGTCCCAACACTGTAACTGTCACAAACTGACACTATGCAGTAATCAGAAAAAAAAAAAAAAAAAAAAAAAAAAAACTGCTGGTGTCAGTTTGTGACAGGGGGGGGGGGGTGATTGGGGGGGGGATCGGGGGGCGATCGGGGGGGGGATCGGAGTGTTTTGTGTGCCTGGCATGTTCTACTGTGTGTGTGTGTGTTGTGCACTCACATAGATGTCTTCTCTCCTCGGGCCGGAACGGAAAATACCGACCCGAGGGGAGATGACATCACTTCCTTTGCTGCTGTTGAGCATACAGCAGCAAAGGAGTGTTCTCATTGGCCGGCGGCGATCGCGAGGGGGGGGCCACGAACGGATGGTCTCCCCCTCATCACCGATCGCCGCTGGACAAAAGACGACCGCCTCGGGCACCGGGGGGGGGGTCCGATCGGACCCCCCACCCGCGGAAGGCAAATCACGTACCCTGTACGTGATTTTGCCTGTCCGTGCCACTTTGCCGACGTACATCGGCGTGAGGCGGTCGTCAAGTGGTTAATGAGGATGATTATAGGTAGTCACGGATTATAGTATCTAAATAGTAACAAGAGGATAATATCAGCGCAATTAACCATTACATAATTTATTGTTCAATTTTATTCACTTGAGGTGTAGCCTATATACTTGGCTTCCCCTAAACCAATAGTACTTTTTTAGGATTTGCCATAAAACCTTCTTTGAAGAGGGAATCAAGGACAGCCTGGACACGGGGCAAGTGAAACTCCCAGTCAGTGCTATATACCACTATGTCATCTAGATAGGCTGCTGCATACCATCGGTGGGGTCTTAGGGTCCTGTCCTCTGAAATGTCGCAGGGGCATTTTGTAACCCAAAAGGCATTTTATTATATTGAAAGGAACCCTCCGGGGTCACAAATGCAGTCTTCTTTGGAGCTACCAGTCAGGGGTATTTGCCAATAACCTTTTGTCAAGTCCAAAGTGGTTAGATAGCGGGCCTTGCCAAGTCGGTCTATAAGTTAGTTTACCCTGGGCATTGGGTACGTGTCAAACTTTGTCACTGCATTAAGCTTCCTGAAGTCATTACAGAACCTCCAAATGCCATCCAGTTTTGGGACTAACACAATGGGGCTAGACCAGTCACTTTTGGATTCCTCAATGACATCTAGCTCCAACATCCTTTTAACTTCATCACTGATGTCCTTTCTTCTAGCTTCGGAATTTGGTACGGTTTGAGCTCAACACGGACCCCCAGTTCAGTAACAATATCATGCTGAACTGCTGAAGTAGGTAACTCAGAAAATTTCTCTTGATTCCTTATCAGGAACTCTAGCTTCCTGTTTGTGGGAATACGACAGGGTGTCTGGAATTGTGACAGAGTTGTATATTCTCTTTTGGGCTGCTTGGGTCTGCAGTAAGTGTTCTTTTACCATCAGCATGATTGCTGTCCTGCATTTGAGCAATATGCTCAATGACACTTTTGTGGGGTGTCTGCTCCCCCTCCCAGGTTTCCTTGACTATGTCTAAGAGTCCCCGAGGGTGTCTCCCATAAAGCAACTCAAATGGAGAGTACCCTGGAGAGGACTGGGGAACCTCCCTGATGGTAAACATCAAGTATGGAATCAGGAAGTCCCAGTTTTTCCCATACTTGTCAACAACCTCTTAACATGCTCTTTAATGTTTTATTGAAGCGTTCCACCAAGCCATCAGTTTCAGGGTGGTTCTCAGAGGTTTGCAACTGCATCACCTTAAATAACTTGCACAGCTCCCTAGTTATTTGTGACATAAATGGGGTGCCCTGGTCTGTAAGGCCATCCTTAGGGATCTGAACACCATGAACAGCTCTTTGGCAATGTTCTTAGCAGAATAACTGCCTCGGGGGAACGGGTAGCATAATCCATAATTACAAGGATGTGCTGATGAACCCGGGCAGACTTGGGGAGTGAACCCACAAGGTCCATGGCAATCCTCTCAAAGGGCACTTCAATAATGGGCAAGGGCACTAAAGGACTTCGGAAGTGGGGTAGTGGGGCTGACATCTGACACACAGGACAGGATTGACAATTCTCAATATCTTTCTGTATCCCAGGGCAGTAAAACCTGCATAACACCCTCTCGGTGGTTTTCTCAACCCCTAAATGACCTCCTAGCAAGTGCCCATGGGCAAGCTCCAACACCAACCGTCTGTATGGTTTAGAGACCACCAACTGTTCAACAATTTAATCATTCTTTTTTAATACAGGATACAGTAAATCCTCATTGCTGCTGATATAAGGAAAACAGGGCCTGTACCCTGGTTGGACAGGTACATCATTAATCACTACTACATTTTCCCAGGCCCTGGCAAGGGTAGGGTCCTTTCTCTACTCCGTACCAACGTTTTCCTTGTGCATATTAATGTCAGAAAACTCTAGTGTAGCCTCAGAGTCAGCAGACGGCTGTCCACCTTCACTGGTTGTGGGGACTTCCTCAAGCTCCTCCAGTTCTCCTGCCATAACTGGGAAAGGAAGACCCGGGGGAACAATGAGAGAAGTCTCCTGAACCCACATTGTCAGTGCTGACCAGGAGTTCTGGCTCTGCTACTGAGTCAGTTACTGTGACTGAGTCGGGACGATCCCAGAGTCCCTAAAACTTAGGGAAGTACCTACCAATGATGCACCAAGTGAGGCACAAGTCTGACCAGATGGGTCACTGTACCTAAGTCAGTTTTAAAGCTAACAGTGGCTGTAGGATACTCCTGGGTGTCCCCATGTACATAGATCACAGCAACTTTTTTTGCATGAAAATTCACAGTTTCAACCATCTCAGCTTTAACCACTGGCTGACTGCCCGCCGTCGTTATACGTAGGCTGTTTGAAGAGGAATATCATTGTTATGGCAGCAGCGGGCTGTTGGCTTTCAGATAAAAGTGGTCTCTGCAAGATCACTTTTATCAGTGGTGGGAGAGGGCCACCCCCTCTAGCCGTGTTCCGGTGCCCTCTGCCACTTACTGGAGCCATCGGTAGTGGCTGAGGCGATCGGATCCTTCTTGGTCTGTGGAATGGAGCTGACTGAGGGCAAGATGACCCATGCTTGGGTCCATACCTTTGCAGGGCGGAAGCAATGTTAAAACATCACTTCCGCCCATACCTCTTTAAAGGGAATTTTTTTTTTCAAACGACATTTTTTTAATTTTTTTTTTTATTGCATTTTTGTCAAAAAGACCTCAGATCTCATATTTAGGAGGTCCTGGAATGCTTTTTTTCTATTACAAGGGATGTTTACAGTACATTCCTTGTAATAGGAATAAAAGTGACAATTTTTTTTTTTTAACCACTTCAGCCCCGGAAGGATTTACCCCCTTCCTGACCAGAGCACTTTTTGCACTGCGTCTCTTTAACTGACAATTGCGCGGTCATGCGACATTTCACCCAAACAAAATTGACGTCTTTTTTCCCACAAATCTTGTGATTTCTTTTGGTGGTATTTGATCACCTCTGCGGGTATTTTTTGCACTATAAACCAAAAAAAGCGACAATTTTGAAAAAAAAGCAATATTTTTTACTTTTTGCTATAATAAATATCCCCAAAATATATATAAAAAACTATTTTTTCTCAGTTTAGGCCAATATGTATTCTTCTACATATTTTTGGTAAAATAAATAAAATCGCAATAAGCTTATATTGATTGGTTTGCGCAAAAGTTATAGCGTCTATAAAATAGGGGATAGATTTATACTGTAGCATTTTTATAATTTTTTTTTTTATTAGTAATGGCAGCTATCTGAGATTTTTTAACGTGACTGCGACATTATGGCTGACACATCGGACACCATTTTGGGACCATTGTCATTTATACACCGATCAGTGCTATAAAAATCCACCGATTACTGTGTAAATGATAATGGCAGGGAAGGGGTTAAACACTAGGGGGCGATCAAGGGGTTAAGTGTGTCCTATGGAGGTGTTCTAACTGTGGGGGGATGGGCTTCCACTGACATGACAGCGATCACTGCTCCCGATGACAGGGAGCAGTAGATACCTGTCATGTCACGTCACTAGGCAGAATGGGGAAATGCCTTGTTTATAGTTACATAGTAGGTGAGGTTGAAAAAAGACACAAGTCCATCAAGTCCAACCTATGTGTGTGATTATATGTCAGTATTACATTTTATATCCCTGTATGTTCGTTCAGGTGCTTATCTAATAGTTTCTTGAAACTATCAATGCCCCCGCTGAGACCACCGCCTGTGGAAGGGAATTCCACATCCTTGCCGCTCTTACAGTAAAGAACCCTCTACATAGATTAAGGTTAAACCTCTTTTCTTCTCATTTTAATGAGTGGCCATGAGTCTTGTTAAACTCCCTTCTGCGAAAAAGTTTTATCCCTATTGTGGGGTCACCAGTAGGGATGAGCCGAACACCCCCCTGTTCAGTTCGCACCAGAACTTGCGAACAGGCAAAAAATTTGTTCGAACACGCGAACACCATTAAAGTCTATGGGACACGAACATGAATAATCAAAAGTGCTAATTTTAAAGTCTTATATGCAAGTTATTGTCATAAAAAGTGTTGGGGACCTGGGTCCTGCCCCAGGGGACAAGGGTCAATGCAAAAAAAAGTTTTAAAAACAGACGTTTTTTCGGGAGCAGTGATTTTAATAATGCTTAAAGTGAAACAATAAAAGTGTAATATCCCTTTAAATTTCGTACCTGGGGGGTGTCTATGATATGCCTGTAAAGGGGCACATGTTTCCCGTGTTTAGAACAGTCTGACAGCAAAATGACATTTCAAAGGAAAAAAAGTAATTTAAAACTACTTGCGGCTATTAATGAATTGCCGGTCCAACAATACACATAAAAGTTCATTGATAAAAACGGCATAGGAATTCCCCACAGGGGAACCCCGAACCAAAATTAAAAAAAAAAAAAAATGACGTGGGGGGGGGTCCCCCTAAATTCCATACCAGGCCCTTCAGGTCTGGTATGGATATTAAGGGGAACCCCGGCCAAATTTTTTAAAACACTTTTTATGATAATAACTTGCATATAAGACTTTAAAATTAGCACTTTTGATTATTCATGTTCGTGTCCCATAGACTTTAATGGTGTTCACGTGTTCGAACAAATTTTTTGCCTGTTCGCAAGTTCTGGTGCGAACTGAACAGGGGGGTGTTCGGCTCATCCCTACTGGTGACCCCACACTAGGGATAAAACTTTTTCGCAGAAGGGAGTTTAACAAGACTCATGGCCACTCATTAAAATGAGAAGAAAAGAGGTTTAACCTTAAACTACGTAGAGGGTTCTTTACTGTAAGAGCGGCAAGGATGTGGAATTCCCTTCCACGGGCGGTGGTCTCAGCGGGGGCATTGATAGTTTCAAGAAACAATTAGATAAGCACCTGAATGAACATACAGGGATATACAATGTAATACTGACATATAATCACACACATAGGTTGGACTTGATGGACTTGTGTCTTTTTTCAACCTCACCTACTATGTAACTATAAACAACATGGGGACAAGGTGTTTTGGGGGGCTACCCCAAAGCACCCTCCCAATGTTGAGGGCATGTGGCCTGGTACGGTTCAGGAGGGGGGGGCGCTCTCTCGTCCCTCCCTCTTTTCCTGCGGCCTGCCAGGTTGTGTGCTTGGATAAGGGTCTGGTATGGATCCTTAGGGGGACCCCACGACCGCTTTTTAAAAAATATTGGCGCGGGGTTCCCCTTAACCACTTCAGTACAGGGTAAACACCTTCCCGCCCAGACCAATTTTCAGCTTTCAGTACTCTCACACTTTGAATGACAATTACTCTGTCAAGCTACACTGTATCCAAACAAAGTTTTTATCATTTTTTTCTCACAATTAGAGCTTTCTTTTGGTGGTATTTAATCAACGCTGGTTTTTTTTTTTTTTTGGGATATAAGCGAAAAAAGAGCGAAAATTTTGAAAAAAAAAACTTTTTTTTTAGCTTCTATTGTAAAATTTTGCAAATAAGTCATTTTTCTTCATAAATTTGGGCCAAAATTTATACGGCTACATATCTTTGGTAAAAATAACCCAAATTAGTGGATATTATTTAGTCTGTATGAAAGTTATAGAGTCTACAAGTTAGGGTGCAAATCACTGAAAATAGATCACATCTGATCACACCTGATGTACTAAAGGCCTATCTCATTTCTTGAGACACTAACAATCAAGGAAACTACAAATACCCCCCAAACTACCCCTTTTTGGAAAGTAGACATTCCAAGGTATTTAGTAAGAGGCATGGCGAGTTTTTTGAAGTTGTAATTTTTTCCCACAATTCTTGGGAAAATGAAGACTTTTTTTTTTTTTTTTTTTTACACAAACTTATTGTATCGACAGGTTATTTCTTGAACACAGCATGCATATACTTGCAACTACACCCAAAAATACATTCTGCTACTCCTCCTGAGTATGGCAATACCACATGTGTGAGACTTTTACACAGCCTGGCTACATACAGAGGCCCAACATGCAGGGAGCACCTCCAGGAATTCTAGGAGCAAAATTACACATATAGTTTCATGATGACCTATCTGCCTTTTGATGGCCCTGGAGCACCAGGACAATGGAAATGCCCACAAAATGACCCCATTTTGGAAAGCTACACCCCAACGTATAATCTATGAGGCATAATGAGTCTTTTGAACAGGTCATTTTTTTCCAGAAGTTTTTGGAAAACATGGGAAAAAAATGAAAACGCATTTTTTTTTTACACAAAGTTGTCCATTTATAAGATATTTCCAACACATAGCATGTACATAGCAAAAATGACACCCCAAAATACATTCTGCTACTCCTCCTGAGTATGGCAATACCACATGTGTGAGACTTTTACACAGCCTGGCCACATACAGAGGCCCAACATCCAAATAGCACCTCCAGTCGTTCTAGGAGCATAAATTACACATATAATTTCATGACGACCTATCTCCCTTTTGAAGGCCCTGGAGCACCAGGACAATGGAAACGCCCACAAAATGACCCCATTTTGGAAAGCAAACATCCCAACGTATAATCTATGAGGCATAATGAGTCTTATGAACGGTTCATTTTTTTCCAGAAGTTTTCGGAAAACGTGGGAAAAAATGAAAACGCATTTCTTTTACACAAAGTTGTTGATTTATAAGATATTTTTAACACATAGCATGTACATAGCAAAAATGACACCACAAAATACGTTCTGCTACTCCTGAGTTTAACGATACCACATGTGTGACACTTTTACACAGCCTGGCCACATACAGAGGCCCAACATCCAAATAGCACCTCCAGTCGTTCTAGGAGCATAAATTACACATTCTAATACATAACACGTACATACCAAATAACAAAAGATTACCTGTGGTTTTAGTAGTTTAGTGGTCCACAGAGGAGAGCATCGGTCTAGGCGGCAGGCAGGGATGTGGTCAGCGACAGCAAAAGCAATCGTCCAGGCAGCAATACTGTCCATAGTTAGTTCAGGCAGAGATACTGTCAGCACAGCCAAAGCATTGGTCCAGGTAGCAGGCAGAGATGTCCAGGCAAAAATACTGTCTATAGTCAGTAGAGGCAGCAGGCCGAGATATTGTCAACACAGCCAAAGTATTGGTCCAGGCAGCAGAAATAAACAGTCCATAAAGTCCTGGGTCATTACAGGCAGCGATATGATCAGCACAGCCAAAGTATTGGTCCAGGCAGCAGGAAGGACCATCAAGCTTAGGGCCAGGGGGACAGGGGTAGAGGCTTCTCCCACCCAAATCTCTTTGAAGCCTCCGGGCAACCAGACCCTGTCCTGGGAACCAAACCAAAAACTGATTTTCTCTACTCAGAACGCTATTCTGAAGCCCCTCACATATGCGAGACCCCTGTGTACTGAAGTAGAAGGGCAAAAGATCAGTCCAAGTGGCAGGCAAAAACATGGTCAATTTAACAGGCTGAGGTCAGTGCACGTGGAAGTCAGAAACATGGTTAAAACGGCAGGCAAAGGCATCGTCGGTAAACAGGCTGAGGTCGGTGCACATGGAAGTCAGAAACGTGGTTAAAACGGCAGGCAAAGACATTGTCGGCAAACAGGCCAGGATCAGTTAACATGGAAGGTAGAAACATGGTGGCAGGCAAATGATGCACACAGGTAATTGAAATGGGGAAATGGCAGTCTGTTACTAATAAGGGGAACTAACATCTGATGGATGTGTGATAATTTTTGAAGCAATCACCGATACACAGGCCAGGTTGGGAGGGACATTGGGGACAATAAAAACTTGTATCTCTTCTAGCTCCTCCACTTGAGCATACGCGACATCTCTTTTGGCGTCTTCTTCTGGATTCCGTGGGGGGAATGTTATAGGAAAAATGTTGCTCATGAAGTCGACTTACACTATCAGAGCGAATGCTTCCTGGGACGGGTCCTTGCTGGTAAATAAGGGCAGCGACAATGTTTTCAAAGTATTTGAGGTAGGTGATGGGTTGGTTTTCGGGTGATTTTTGATAGCAGACAAATGAATTGAACATGGCCATATGAAACAGATGAAATGCAACTTTTTTATACCAATATTTGGACTTGTGGGTTGACAAATATGGTTGCAGCATCTGATCATTTAAACCCACCCCCCCCATATACAGATTGTAGTCATGGACACATTCAGGCTTTACTACAGGGCCACGTCTTCTCTGAACCTCCACCAAGGTGTCATTGTGAATGGTAGTCATCATGTGAACATCCTTCTTGTCCCGCCACTTCATGGCCAACACCTCCTCATTCCTCAAGAATGCGGCTTTCCCTTTTGTAGCCGTTTTGCTAGTAAATTCTGTGGGAAGCCCTTCCTATTTTTTTGGAAGGTACCGCAGGCCAGGGTTTTTTCACAATACAGGTGACGGAAAAGGGGCAAGCTGTTGTAGTAATTATCTACATATACGTGGTAGCCTTTTTTGAACAGGGGGTATGCAAGGTCCCACACAATCTTACCACTGGTTCCTATGTATGTGGGGCACTCACAGGGCTGGAGCTGGGAGTCTTTTCCCTCATAAATGCGAAATGAGTACACGTAACCAGTGGTTCAGTCACATAATTTGTTCAATTTCACTCCGTACCTGGCTCTCTTACTTGGGATATACTGCTTGAAATTCAGCCGGCCAGTAAAGTGGATAAGGGATTCGTCTACACAAATATTTTGGTCAGGGATAAAGACTTCAGAAAATCGTTTGGTAAAAGAATTTATTAGGGGGCGAAGCTTATATAATTTGTCGTGGTTGGGATGATCTTGGGGCGGGCACTGCGAATTGTCATTAAAATGTAGGAAACGCATTTTCATATCGTACCGTGTCCTGGACACAGAAGAATATAGGGGCATGTGGTGGATGGGGTGGGTGGACCAGTAGGCATGCAGTTTGTTTTTCTTTGTAAGCCCCATATTAAAAGTAAGGCCCAAGAACAATTTGAATTCGTCTAGTGTGAGATGTCGCCAATGGAACATACGGGCGTAGGACGAACTGGAGTTGGCAGCAATAAATTGCTCTGCATAGAGATTTGTTTGGTCCACCATGTACGGCAACAAATCTTCTGGGATAAACAAATGGAAATAGTCCAAATATGAAAAATTCGAAGTGTTGGGCTGCACACCTGGCTGTGCAGTGAAAGGGAGGATTGTAGCGGATCCTGAGTTGGCAGGCAACCATAAGGGGTTTGCCAGGGCATCAGGTAGGTAGGACTGGGCCCGGAATCTTTGGGCTAGATGTGCAATTCCAGTACTTGTACTGGGCTCCTCTTCCTGGCGTCTGGCGCTGCTGGTGGTAGGCAGGTTTTCTGATCTCGGTCCTGATCTCCTTACTCTTTTAGGAGGGGCGGTTTCCTCCGCTGACTCGGACTCCAATCCGCTACCCTCCACTGGCTCGTATTCCGAACCAGAATCGGATAATGAGAGCTCCCCGCTGCTCTCATCATCTGACATGGTAAGGATGTTATATGCCTCCTCAGGTGTATACACTCTTTGGGACATGATGGTGGTACTTTTGGCGGGATTGTGCGATGGTAGTGATGGCGGGCCTGTGTGACAGGTGGGCAATGACAGATGGGCTGTCAGATTCAGATGTTACCGATGGCGGTACTAATAGCGGTACCGTTAATGGTACTGATGGTGGCCTGTGTGACAGATGGGCTGTCAGATCCAGATGGTACCGATGGCGGTGCTGATGGCGGTGGCGGTGCTGATGGCGGTACCGATGACGGGCTGTGACAGGTTCTGATGGGCTGTGACAGGTTCTGATGGGCTGTGACAGATCCTGATGGACTGTGACAGGTTCTTTTTATTGATGAGGAGGGGTTCGTGTTGTGCAGACAGTAGACAGTAAAAATAGATGTTTTACTCACTGATCAGATCTCTCCTTCTCTCTCCTCACACGATCGGTGTGTGAGGAGAGAGAAGGAGAGATCCCTGGAAACCGCCACAGTGTTTATACTTGTGACCGGCTGTGATTGGAGACAACCATTGGCTGTTTACCCTGATCGGAGATGCGCTGTGTCCGAGGGACACTCGCCTTCTCCGATCGGCGCGCTGCGCGCCCCCGGCGGCGCGCATTGCGCGCGTGCCCGATTTGTTGTGACAGGTGATCGGCGGTCATTGGACAAAGCCGATCACATGGTAAACAGCCAATTTCATTGGCTGCTTACCCTGATCGGGGATGCGCTGTGTCCGAGGGACAAGTGTCATCCCCGAATGCGTGGTGCGCGCCCCCGGGGGCGCGAAATAGCGGATAATCCTGATCACGTCATATGACGTCCGATCAGGATTATCAAACCACTTTGCCGCCATCATTATGTAATAGGGCGGGCGGCAAGTGGTTAAAAGCCATACCAGACCTGAAGGGTCTGGTATGGCTTTTAAGGGGGGACCCCATGCCATTTTTTTTTTTATTTTGGCCGGGGTTCCCCTTAATATCCATACCAGACCTGAAGGGCCTGTTATGGGATTTAGTGGGACCCCCCACGTCATTTTTTTTTTTTTGGTTCGGGGTTCCCCTGTGGGGAATTCCCATGCCGTTTTTATCAATGAACTTTTATGTGTATTGTCGGACCGGCAATTCATTAATAGCCGCGAGTAGTTTTGAATGACTTTTTTTCCTTTGAAATGTCATTTTGCTGTCAGACTGTTCTAAACACAGGAAACATGCGCCCCTTTACAGGCATACTAAAGACACCCCCCAGGTATGAAATTTAAAGGGATATTACACTTTTATTGTTTCACTTTAAGCATTATTAAAATCACTGCTCCCGAAAAAAACGTCTGTTTTTAAAACTTTTTTTTGCATTGATCCTTGTCTCCTGGGGCAGGACCCAGGTCCCCAAACATTATTATGACAATACCATGCATATAAGCCTTTAAAATTAGCACTTTTGATTTCTCCCATAGACTTTTAAAGGGTGTTCCGCGGCATTCGCATTTGCCGCGAACACCCCAAATTGTTCGCTGTTCAGCGAACTGGCGAACAGGCGATGTTCGAGTCGAACATGAGTTCGACTTAAACTCGAAGCTCATCCCTAGTCACCAGTATGGTATCTGTATATTGAAATCATATCCCCTCTCAAGCGTGTCTTCTCCAGAGAGAATAAGATCAGTGTTCGCAACCTTTCCTCATAACTAATATCCTCCAAACCCTTTATTAGCTTTGTTGCCCTTCTTGGTACTCCCTCCATTTCCAGTACATCCTTCCTGAGGACTGGTGCCCAGAACTGGACAGCATACTCTAGGTGCGGCCGGATCAGAGTCTGGTAGAGCGGGAAAATTATTTTATCTCTGGAATTTATCCCCTTTTTAATGCATGACAATATTCTGTTTGCTTTGTTAGCAGCAGCTTGGCATTGCATGCCATTGCTGAGCCTATCATCTACTAGGACCCCAGGTCCTTTTCTATCCTAGATTCCCCCAGAGGTTCTCCCCCCAGTGTATAGAAAGCATTAATATTTTTGCCACCCAAATGCATTATTTTACATTTTTCTACATTGAACCTCATTTGCCATGTAGTTGCCCACCTCATTAATTTGTTCAGACCTTATTTTGTACAGTAAACATTTATGGGGAACTGTGTCAAATGCTTTTGCAAAATCCAGATACACATCTACGGGCCTTCCTTTATCTAGATGGCAACTCACCTCCTCATAGAAGGTTAATAGATAGGTTTGGCAAGAATGATTCTTCATGAATCTATGCCGATTACTGCTAATGATATCATTCTCATTACTAAAATCTTGTATATAGTCCCTTATCATCCCCTCCAAGAGTTTACGTACTATTGATGTTAGGCTAATTGGCCTGTAATTCCCAGGGATGTCTTTTGGGCCCTTTTTAAATATTGGTGCTACATTGGCTTTTCTCCAATCAGCTGGTACCATTCCGGTCAGTAGACTGTCGGTAAAAATTAGGAACAATGGTCTGTCTGGCAATTACTTGACTGAGTTCCCTAAGTACCCTCGGGTGCAAGCCATCTGGTCCCGGTGATTTATTAATGTTAAGTTTCCCAAGTCTAATTTTAATTCTGTCCTCTGTTAACCATGGAGGTGCATCCTGTGATGTGTCATGAGGATAAACACTGCAGTTTTGGTTACTGAAGCCCCTCGATTCCCTCGTGAAGACTGAGAAGAATAATAAATTCAATACCTTCGCCATCTCCCCATCCTTTGTAACCAGATGTCCTTCCTCATTCTTTATGGGGCCAATATGGTCTGTCCTCGCTTTTTTACTGTTTACATACTTAAAGAATTTCTTGGGATTTTTTTTTGCTCTCCTCCGATATGTGTCTTTCAGGTTCTATCTTAGCCGTCCTTATTGCACCCTTACATTTCTTGTTGCATTCTTTATAAAGTCTGAATGCTGATGATGATCCCTCAACCTTGTATTTTTTGAAGGCCTTCTCCTTTGCTTTTATATGCATTTTTACATTGGAGTTAAGCCATCCAGGACTTTTGTTCGCTCTTTTAAATTTATTACCCAATGGGATGCATTGGCTAATGCCCTTATTTAATATGCTCTTAAAGCAAACCCATCTCTTCTCCGTGTTCTTTGTTCCTAAGATTTTATCCCAATTTATGCCTTATAGCAAGGTTTACATAGGCATCTCCCCATTCTACCTCTCCACACCACAATTGTGGGCCGCCGGAGAACATCAAGTTCCCAGGACCTACGGGCACGCTCCAGTGGCAGGCGCAATAGGCGGCAAATTTAAAGATGACGTACAGGTACGCCCATTTGCCTGCCTGTGCCATTCTGCCAACGTACATCTATGTGCGATGGTCGGCAAGTAGTTAAAGAACAGTGTAAAGTAAAAAAAAAAAAATAAATTTATATATATATATATATATATATATATATATATATATATATATATATATATATATATATATATCCATATCCGTCCCACCGAGCGCATACTTGACCACACATGTGAGGTATCACTGCGATCATTAGAGCGAGAGCAATAATTCTAGCCCTAGACCTCCTCTGTAACTCAAAAAATACAACCTGTAGAGTTTTTTAAAATATCGCCTATGGAGGTTTTTAAGAGTAAAAGTTTCTCACCATTCCACGAGCAGGCGCAATTTTGAAGCATGACATGTTGGGTATCAATTTACTCTGTGTAATATTAAACATAGACTGTCTTCTATAAGATAAATCACACTGCATAGGTTCATCTGTCAATGGACAGTTTGCTGCAACATGTCCTAGTTCCTGGTAAAGGTAACACCTGATGTTGCCCCAATTTGATTTGCTGACAGGCAGTGGCTTCCCTTGTTTGGGATGCCAAATTTCAGCCCTGACACCAAAAATCCTCCCCTCTATCTCCTTACCATGCTTACCACCCACTTCCCTTGGAACAGTCTTACCGGTTGCCTGGGGAGACCTTGGCTTTGGATGGAAAGTCCATGCGGCTGTAAGGGTGGTGACCAGGCTCTCTGCAGCAAAGTATCTCTCCACGAGCTCCACCAGGTTATTTGCCGACTTGGGGTCTCCTTGACTCACCCACTTCTGCAGGGGAACTGGTAGTGACCTCAGGAATCGGTCCATGACCACATGCTCCACTATTTGTGGCCCAGACAGGGACTCTGGCTGTAGCCATTTCCACACCAGGTGAATTAGGTCGAACATCTGCGATCTTGGGGGCCTCTTGTCTTGGAAAAACCAGCTGTGGACCCGCTGTGCTCGAAGTGCCAAGGTGACACCGAGTCGCGCCAAGATTTCCTGCTTGACCTTTTCATAGCCTCCTGCTTCTGCCGACTCCAGATCATAGTAGGCCTTTTGTGATTCTTCAGAAAGCAAGGGGGCGACCAGTCCTGCCCACTGGGTTTTAGGCCAACCTTCCCTCTCAGCGGTGCGTTCAAACGTTAGCAGAAAGGCCTCTGGATCATCATCTGCAGTCATCTTGAAAAGAAATCGACCCACATAGATGACTGAGGGCTTGTCTCCAACATGATCAATTTTAGCAGGTGACCACTGTGCTATTGTCTCCACAACCTTAGTCAGGGTTTTTCTATCCGCTTTTGCCTCAGTGGCTAGCTGTTCAAACAACCTCTGTGATTGCTCCTGTATAATAGCATTGGTTTGCTGTTGTGCAGCATTGGATAACACCATTTGTTTGAGGATTTCCTCCATGTTTAGTCACTTTAGGTACTGGCCTTTTAAGTAGTAACTTACTACTGCTGGTTGCAGTCTCCACTATATGTAACCTAGGGAATGGGTAGCAGGTACAAAGCTCCCTGGGATGAGCAGTCTTTCAGACACAGATTCCAAATCCAGTGAGGTAGTGACAAACAGTGCAGTGTTTGTGATATACAGTGGGGACGGAAAGTATTCAGACCCCCTTAAATTTTTCACTCTTTGTTATATTGCAGCCATTTGCTAGAATCGTTCTTTTTTTTTCTCATTACACACAGCACCCCATATTGACAGAAAAACACAGAATTGTTGACATTTTTGCAGATTTATTAAAAAGAAATACTGAAATATCACATGGTCCTAAGTATTCAGACCCTTTGCTCTGTATTTAGTAGAAGCCCCCTTTTGATCTAATACAGCCATGAGTCTTTTTGGGAAAGATCCAACAAGTTTTTCACACATGGATTTGGGGATCCTCTGCTATTCCTCCTTGCAGATCCTCTCCAGTTCTGTCAGGTTGGATGGTAAATGTTGGTGGACAGCCATTTTTAGGTCTCTCCAGAGATGCTTATTTGGGTTTAAGTCAGGGCTCTGGCTGGGCCATTGACCTCATGATTCTCATTTGCTCTGACATGCACTGTGAGCTGAAGGGTCTTATATAGACAGGTGTGTGGCTTTCCTAATCAAGTCCAATCAGTATAATCAAACACAGCTGGACTCAAATGAAGGTGTAGAAGGTGTAGAACCATCTCAAGGATGATCAGAAGAAATGGACAGCACTTGAGTTAAATATGTGAGTGTCACAGCACAGGGTCTGGATACTTAGGACCATGTGATATTTCAGTTTTTCTTTTTTAATAAATCTGCAAAAATGTCAACAATTCTGTGTTTTTCTGTCAATATGGGGTGCTGTGTATACATTAATGAGGAAAAAATTAACTTGATTGATGATTTTAGCAAATAGCTGCAATATAACAAAGAGTGAACAATTTAAGGGGATCTGAATACTTTCCGTCCCCACTGTATACAAGTCTATATACTGGTGCTGTACAGGGTTCCAGAAAAACAAATAGGAACAAAAATAGCCAAACAAAAACCTAGCCATGTCTCGGCACTAACTATACAATATTTACCTGTCCTAACTACCAGGCCGAGCAAGCCTGCAGCTTGTCAGCTTCCACATACACAACTTAATAGCTTTTACCAACCCTTTGCTCTCCTAGACAGAAGTTGTCTGAGGTTCCTAGGTCAAGAGCACTGACTGTCTCAGGTGAGTTTAAATTGGCCTGGGAGAGAGGACCAAGATCCGAACTGGACTATAGATCAGAGATCCCTGAATGTGTATGAGAGGAGCCTGGGAGACGTATAAACACTGAACAGAACTTTTCCCAGCGCTCTCTCTGGAACGCTCTGCTACAATATACATTACACACAGTGCACAGCATAAAGGAGTACACCCCAACAGAAAACATTTCCTTTCCTTGCAGAATCAACATTTTCTATGGGACACTATACTACAAAATACTCCCACAAATGCAGGCCATTGATTGCAACCAAGATTAGGTAATTTGCAAACACAAAAAATTATTTTTCCTAACAAATAATTTAAGACCATGTTGCAAAAATGAATACACCCCAATGGAAGTCTTAGGAGCAAAGCTAAATTTTAGACAACGAAATCCTAATTAACAAGAATTCAACTACAGGTGAGTCGATTTATTCAGGTGTCCAGCAGACAGTTGATTATAAAAGAGCATTACTTAACAAAGAAAACAGTTTGCCATTTCATGCTATCAGATAGCATTTCTGATAGCATTTCATGCTATCAGAAATGGCACCATATGGAAGAGAAATGTCACAAGGCATGAGAAAGAAAATGATTTCTTTATACAAGAAAGGTGAAGACTACAAGAAAATCAGCAAAGCTTTACTTATTAGTCAGAATACACTAGCAGAACTGCAGCCATCTCACAGAGATGTCCAGGCCATCCACAAAAGTCAACACCACGACAGGAGTGTCTTCTGATGAGATGTGTTAAGGAAAATCGCCATGCAAGTTCACTGCAGTTAGCTAAAGAAGCAGAAAGCCAAACTGGGGTAATTGTTTACCATGACACAATACGGCCTACACTGCAGAGGAATGGCATGCATGGGTGTCGTTCATGAAGGAAGCCTCTCCTAAAGCCCATGCACAAAAAAAGCCAGCCTAGAATTTGCCAGGACCCTTGCTGAAAAAGAAGAAGACTACTGGGACTCTGTTTTTGGAACTGATGGCTTCAAAATTGTATGGCATTGCAAAGGTGGGGAGTAGGGATGAGCTTCCAGTTCGAGTCGAACCCATGTTCGACTGTTCGTCAAATTACGAACGATATGGGCCGTTTGCGCCAAATTCGAGTGGCGCGTCACGGCCCATAATTCACTGCGACATAACAGTGCATTGCTGGCTGATGATTCGCCAAGCATGCACTATGACCCGCATGCTTGGCCAATCACAGCGCCGTCTGTACAGAGAGCCGTAATTGGCCAAAGCCAGGGTGGCTTTGGCCAATTATGGCTCAGGGGGTTTAGTACACGCCCCACACTATATAAGGCCACCTGCACGTCAGCCCTGTGTAATGTGTTCCGGCGTTGAGAGAGAGAGAGAGAGAGATAGTGTCATTTGATTTAAGTTAGATAGAGTAGGCAGGTAAGTCAGTTGGCTACACTTACAGTATATTGTGTGTGTATATATATATATATATATATATATATATATATATATATATATACACACACACACACACACACACACACACACACACACATACATATACACATACATACACACATACATACATTATATATATATATATATATATATACACACTGTATTAAGTTAGCTAGATCCATTCCTGTTATTCTCGTCCTACTGACAGGCAGGCAGGTGTTTTTACAGTATTTACAGCTACCTGAAGAAAATTGCTGGTGTTCTTCTGATCCTATTAATACCACAGGCAGGCAGCTACAGTATTTACAGTTAGCATACTGTGTCCTCTGCACAGTGTGCACCTAAAGCTACCTGAAGAAAATTAGTGGTGTTTTTCTGATCCTATTAGTACCACACGCAGCTGTAGTATTTACAAGTTAGTGTAGTGCGTCCTCTGCACAGTGTGCACCTAAAGCTACCTGAAGAAAATTGGTGGTGTTTCTCTGATCTTATTAATACCGCAGGCAGCTGTAGTATTTACAAGTTAGTGTAGTGCGTCCTCTGCACAGTGTGCACCTAAAAGCTACCCGAAAAAAATTAGTGGTGTTTTTCTGAACCTATTAGTACCGCAGGCAGCTGTAGTATTTACAAGTTAGTGTAGTGCGTCCTCTGCACAGTGTGCACCTAAAGCTACCTGAAGAAAATTGGTGGTGTTCTTCTGATCCTATTAGTACCGCAGGCAGCTGTAGTATTTATAAGTTAGTGTAGTGCGTCCTCTGCACAGTGTGCACCTAAAGCTACCTGAAGAAAATTGGTGGTGTTTTTCTGATCCTATTAGTACCGCAGGCAGCTGTAGTATTTACAAGTTAGTTTAGTGCGTCCTCTGCACAGTGTGCACCTAAAGCTACCCGAAGAAAATTGGTGGTGTTTTTCTGATCCTATTAATACCACAGAAAGGCAGCTACAGTATTTATAGTTCGTGTATTGTGTCATCTGCACAGTGTGCACCTAAAGCTACCTGAAGACAATTGCTGTTGTTCTCATACTAATAATACTACAGGCAGGCAGTTGATTCTGCTAGCTGCAGTATCAGTATATATATATATATATATATATATATATATATATATATATATATATATATATATATATATATATATATATATATATATATATATATATATACACACACATCCCAGCTTTGTGCAGCTACATCTTACTGCAGGCCATTAGTATGTCTGGCAGGCCAACAAGGAGAGGCAGACAGTCACAAGCCAATAAAAGTTGGCAAGCAGGCTCTGTGTCTAGAAGCAACAGTGCTGGTCATGGAGACGGTGCATCCTCATCAGCACGTGGCCGTGTAACACGCTTGTCCTTTTTTTCGGCAGCTGGCCGTGTTGAGCCGCAACATGCAGAAGACTTGGTAGAGTGGATGACCAAGCCGTCCTCATCCTCTCTCACCCAGGCTCAGGGTACTTTGTCTGGCAAAGCAGCTGCCAACGCGGCCTCTTCCCTCGGCTCAATGGCATCAGTCACTCCTTTCCTAGCCCCACTATGTCCTCCTGAGGAGTCCCCCGAACTGTTCGACCACAGTGTTGGGTACATGCTCCAGGAGGATGCCCAGCGTTTTGAAGGCTGCGATGATGGTACCCAACTAGAGGAAGGCAGTAACGTGAGCCCAGAGAGAGGGGGTGACCAAGAAGAACAGCAATCTGGCAGTCATGTTCCCCCAGCTACAGCATACTGCCAGGTTTGCTCCTGTGATGAGGAGGGAGGGGATGATGAGGTCACTGACTCCACGGGGGTGCCTGATAGGAGGGAGGAGGGGGAGGAGGAGGAGGAGGAACATCACAGAGACAGGATGCTCTCCAGGGGCCAGCTTAAGGGCAGCACACCGACTGCATCACACCGCAGAGCTCCGCATGTGCAGGGCGCTGCTGTCTCTGCGCGTTATTTCAAAAGTTCTTTGGTGTGGGCCTTTTTTGAGACAAGTGCACCAGATCTCACTGCTGCCATTTGCAACATATGTCTCAAGCGTATCTCGCGTGGCCAAAACATCACCTGCTTGGGCATCACATGCTTGACCAGACATATGTCGACCTGCCAGGCAGTTCGTTGGCAAGCGTACATAAAAGACCCACACCAAAGAACAAAGCTGACCTCTCCTTGCTCCTCATCAGCTGGGATCTCCAACCCCACTATACCTTCAGTCCTCTCTGAGATCTGCACTGAGGAGGAATGAAGGTGTAGAATTAGGTGTGTCACAGCCAAGTACTTTGGGGGCAATCTGCTATCGGTACACCAACGTCAGATTGTACCAGGCAAATTTCCCTGCCCCAAACTGCTGCACCCCCGAAATACGTTCACTCCCAGCCATCCACATGCCCAGCGGTTGAATGCTAGCTTGGCTAAATTGCTAGCACTTCAACTGCTGCCTTTTCAGTTGGCAGACTCTGCCCCCTTCCGTGAGTTTGTGGAATGTGCGATTCCTCAGTGGCAGGTTCCCAAACGCAACTTTTTCTCCCGGAAGGCGATTGCGGCTCTCTACCAGCATGTGGAAGGCAATGTCTTGGCCTCACTGGACAGGGCAGTCAGCGGTAAGGTGCATATTACCACTGACAGGGACAACTGACCCATGTGCCCTGTTTGGCTCACGTCCTTAACCCGGGCTTACAGGATGTCCTGAGGCAGGCCAGGAAAGTCTGTGTGCGTTTCTGCAGGTCATATAATGCCAGTGCTCGGCTGGCTGACCTACAAAAGGAAAAGGAATTTAACCTGCCCAAGATCCGCCTAATCTGTGACATGCCCACCAGGTGGAACTCAACGTTGGCCATGCTGCAGTGGCTGCACACGCAGCAGAGGGCCATCAATGAGTACCTATGTGACTATGGCACCAGGACAGGGTCAGGGGACCTTGTTTTTTTTTTCCCCACCCCTGTGGGCTATGATCAGGGATGCATGCACTGTCCTGTCACCATTTGAGGAGGCCACGAGGATGGTGAGCAGTGACAGTGCATGCATCAGTGACACTGTACCTCTTGTCCACCTGTTGGAGCACACGCTGAGTGAAATAACGGACAGGGCACTTGAGGCAGAACAGAAGGAAGGAGGAGGACTTCCTTACCTCTCAAGGCCCCCTTTATCCAGACAGTGTTCCTGCGTGCCCGCCGATCACACAGGAAGAGGAGGAGGAGGATTGTGTCAGCGTGGAGGTGGAGCCTGGCACTCAGCATCAGCAGCAGTCTTCAAGGGATCATTTACAGTCCCAAGAAACCCATGGACTTGTACGTGGCGGGGAGGAGGTGGCTGCTGATCATGTCATCCTTAGTGACCCAGAGGACTCCGGACCGAATGCCTCAGCAAACCTACACTGCATGGCCTCCCTGATCCTGCAAAGCCTGCGGAAGGATCCTCGTATTCATGGTATCAAGGAGAGGGATCAATACTGGCTGGCAACCCTCCTTGATCCACGTTACAAGGGTAAGGTTGCGGACCTTATCTTGCCGTCACAGAGGGAGCAGAGGATGAAAGATCTTCGGGAGGCCTTGCAGAAAGGTCTGTGCAATGCGTTCCCAGAGACTGGGAGGTTACAAACTCTTGTTCCTGGACAACATGTTGCTGAGGCTTCGGTCAGTCAAAGAAGGAGCGGTGGAGAAGGTGGCCGTCTGACCAATGCGTTCAGACAATTTTTTTAGTCTGCAGCCCCAAGGTATGATCGGTTCCAGCAACCATCGCCAGCTTCTGTTTTACATGGTGCAGGAATACCTAGGGCCAAGATCTGACTTGGACACCTTTCCCACTGAAAATCCTCTGGGTTACTGGGTCTTGAGGATGGATCACTGGCCAGAGCTTGCACAGTATGCAATTGAGCTACTGGCCTGTCCTGCATCCAGCGTTCTTTCAGAACACACATTCAGTGCTCCTGGAGGCTTTGTAACCAATCACAGGGTATGCCTGTCCACTGGCTCAGTCGATCGACCGACCTTCATAAAAATGAATCAGTCTTGGATCATCACCAGCTACCAGGCACCTGATGCTGATGTAACCGAATACTTTTTTTTGAAATGTCAGCTCCCTTCAAGACTGCCTATGCTGATGCTGAGTGACTATCCTGTTATGCTGAGTGATTATCCTCTTCCTCCTCAATGATCATGCTGATAGCTTGTAAGAACATTTTTGGTTCTGGGCGCCGCCACCAGTGGCTAAGGCCCAATTTTTCAGCCCCTGTTTAACAGGGGCGTGTAATTACAATTTTTGATGCAATATTTTGCAGGAGGGTTCGTTGCTGCGCTCAACTAGAGTATCTGTGAGGGGTTGCAGTGTTGTGGCACCAGCACCAGTGCCCAAGGCCCAATTTTTCTGCCCCTGTTCAACAGGGACATGTAATTACATTTCTTTATCTAATATTTCACAGCAGGTCCATTCCTGCGCCCAAAAAGAGTAACTGTGAGGGCTTATAGTGTTGTGGCAACACCACCACCACCACCAAAGGCCCAATTTTTCTGCCCCTGTTCAACAGGGACATGTAATTACATTTCTTGATCTAATATTTCACAGCAGGGCCCGTTCCAGTGCCCACCAAGAGTAACTGGGAGGACTTACAGTGTTGTGGCACCAGCACCACCAAAGGCCCAATTTTTCTGCCCCTGTTCAACAATGGCATGTAATTACAATTCTTGATCTAATATTTCACAGCAGGGCCGTTCCTGCACCCACCAAGAGTAACTGTGAGGGCTTACAGTGTTATGGCAACACCAACACCTAAGGCCCCAATTTCTGCAGAGTATATAGGGCAGGCCCCTACTTTCAAACATCCAACTTACAAACGACTCCTACTTGCAAACGGAAGGAGACAACAGGAAGTGAGATGAAATCTACCCCTAGGAAGGGAAATTCTTTCCTGTAAGGGTTAATATGGGAAAAACGTGTCTCCTCTCCATTGATGCTTTATCACCAATCCTTGTTTCACTAAAAACCCCAAATTTTCAAAAAACATTTGTCATTGGGACAGAAAGTGAGGTGAAATCTTCTGAAGAGGTGCACACACAGCAAAACAAATGTTTTCCAAAAAGCTTAAAAATAGATTCTTTGGCTGGAGCTACACTTTAAAAATGTACCAATTCAAAATTACAAACAGATTCTACTTAACAACAAAACAGTCCCTGTCTTGTTTGCACCGCCTGTATACTGCTGTTCAGAGTATATAGGGAATGGGGGCCCCACGCCTTTCCTTTTTTTAATTTGGGTGCGGGGTTCCTCTTAATATCCATACAAGACCCAAAGGGCCTGGTAATGGACTGGGGGGTACCCATGCCATTTGTCAAACTGATTTTCATCCATATTGCCGGATCCGACATTACATTAAAGCTGTAAGCAGTTTTAAATAACTGTATTCCTTTAAAAATTTCATTTTGTGCAGGGACTGTGCTAAGCACGGGAAACACGCGCCACTATACAGGCATACTATAACACCCCCCAGGTACGATATTTAACCACTTCAATACCAGGCACTTATGTACCTTCCCGCCCAGACCAATTTTCAGCTTTCAGTGTTTTCACACTTTAAATGACAATTACTCAGTCATGCTACACTGTATCCAAACAAAATGTTACCATTTTCTTCTCACAAATAGAGCTTTTTTTGGTGGTATTTAATCACCACTGGCTTTTTTATTTTTTGCTATATAAGAGAAAAAACTGCGAAAATTTTGAAAAAAAAACACTTTTTTTTTAGTTTCTATTGTAAAATTTTGCAAATAAGTCATTTTTCTTCATAAAATGTATGCCAAAATTTATACTGCTACATATCTTTGGTAAAAATAACCCAAATTAGTGAATATTATTTGATCTTTGTGAAAGTTATAGAGTCTACAAACTATGGTGCCAATCACTGAAAATCGATCACATCTGATTACACCTGACAAGCCAGGAAAGTACAAATACCCCCCAAATTACCCCTTTTTGGAAAGTAGACAGTCCAAGGTATTTACTAAGAGGCATGGTGAGTTTTTTGAAGTTGTAATTTTTTCCCACAATTCTTGGGAAAATTAAGATTTTTATTTATTTATTTATTTTTACACAAACTGGTCATATTAACAAGTTATTTCTCTCACACAGCATATGCATAATTGCAACTACACCCCAAAATACATTCTACTGCTACTCCTGAGTATAGCGATACCACATGTGTGAGACTTTTACACAGCCTGGCCACATACAAAGGCCCAACATTGAAGTAGCACTTTCAGGCGTTCTACAAGCATAAATTGCACATATCCTTTCTCAACCACCTATTACAATTTTGAAGGCCCTGGAGCACCAGGACAATGGAATTATTCACAAAATGACCCCATTTTGGAAAGCACACACCCCAACGTATAATCTATGAGGCATAATGAGTCTTTTGAATGGTTCATTTTTTTTCCCCAGACGTTTTTGGAAAATGTGGAAAAAAAATGAAAATGCATTTTTTTTTTTTTTTTTTTTTTTACACAAAGTTGGCCCTTTATAAGATATTTATAACGCATAGCATGTACATAGCAAAAATTATGCCCCAAAATACATTCTGCTACTCCTCCTGAGTATGGTGATACCACATGTTTGAGACTTTTACACAGCCTGGCCAAATACAGAGGCCCAAAATCCAAGTAGCACCTCCAGGCATTCTAGCAGCACATATCATTTTCTGACTACCCATCACATTTTTGAAGGCCCTTCATATTTCTAACACATAGCTGGTACATACCAAATAACAAAAGATTACCTGTGGTTTTAGAAGTGCAGTGGTCCACAGAGGAGAGCATCGGTCCAGGCAGCAGGCAGGAATGGGGTCAGTGACAGCAAAAGCAATCATCCAGGCAGCAGGCAGGAATACTGTCCATAGTTCGTACAGGCAGAGATACTGTCAGCACAGCCAGTGCACAACAAGAGCACAGCCAAAGCACAGGTCTAGGTAGCAGGCAGAGGTGTCCCGGCAGAAATACTGTCCAAAGTCAGTAGAGGCAGCAGGCAGATATATGGTCAACACAGCCAAAGTATTGGTCCAAACAGCAGGAAGAAACATGGTCCATAATGTCATGGGTCATTACAGGCAGCAATATGGTCAGCACAGCCAAAGTATTGGTCCAGGCAGCAGGAAGGACCATCAAGCTTAGGGACAGGGGTAGAGGCTTCTCCCACACAAATCGCTTTGAAGCCTCCGGGCAACCAGACCCTGTTCTGGGAGCACAAAAAACAGTTTTTCTCTACTCAGAACGCTATTCTGAAGCCTCTTGCATATGTGAGACCCCTGTGTACTAAAGTAGATGGCCAAAAGATCAGTCCAAGTGGCAGGCAAAAACATGGTCAATTAACAGGCCAAGATCGGTGCACGTAGAAGTCAGAAATGGGGTTTAAATCGCAGGCAGAGGCATCGTCGGTAAACAGGCTGAGGTTGGTGCACGTGGAAGTCAGAAGTCAGAAACATGGTTTAAATCGGCAGGCAAAGACATTGTCGGTAAACAGGCCAGGGTCAGTTAAATGGCAAATGGGGAAATGGCAGTCTGGTAATAATAAGGGGAACTAATATTGGATGGATGTATGATCATTTTTGAAGCAATCTCCGATGCACAGGCCAGGTTGGGAGGGACATTGGGGACAATAATAGCTGGAATCTCTTCTTACTCCTCCTCTGCTGCATACACGGCATTTCTTTTGGCGTCTTCTTCCAGATTCTGTGGGGGGAATGCTATAGGGAAAGTGTTGCTCGTGAAGTCGACTCACACTATCAGAGCGAATGTTTCCTGGGGCGGGACCTTGTTGGTAAATGAGGGAAGTGACAATATCTTCAATACTTGAGGTAGGTGATTTGTTGGTTTTGAGTTGCTTTTTAGTAGCAGACAAACGAATTAAAAAGGGCCATGTGAAACAGATGAAATGCAACTTTCTTGTACCAATAACGGGACTTTCTGGTTGATAAATAGGGCTGTAGTATCTGATCGTTTAAATCCACCCCCTCCCCATATACATATTGTAGTTGTGGACACATTCGGGCTTTACAATGGGGCCGCGTCTTCTTTGGATCTCCACCACGGTGTCATTGTGGATGGTAGAGAGGATGTGGACATGTTTCTTGTCCCTCCGCTTCATGGCCAACACCTCCTCGTGTGTAAACCCTTTGGAACATTATGGCAGTGCTTATTGGTGGGCCTGTGTAATTGTATTGCTGGTAGTAGTGGTACCGATTGAGGTATTAGTGGCGAGCCTGTGTGGAGGTACAGATGGTGGTATGGGTGGTGGTGGTACCGATGGCGGTACGGGTGGTGGTACCAATGTCGGTACGGGTGGTGGTGGTACCAATGGCGGTACGGGTGGTGGTGGTACCAATGGCGGTATGGGTGGTGGTGGTGGTACAGGTGGTGATGGCGGTACAGATGGCGGTACGGGTGGTGGTGGTACCGATGGCGGTATGGGTGGTGGTGGCGGTACAGGTGGCAGTATGGGTGGTGGTGGTACCGACAGCGGTACGGGTGGTACCGATGGTGGAACTAGTGGCGATACTGGTTGCGGCCTGTGTGGCAGTATAGATGGTGGGCATGATGGCGATACTAGTGGCGGTACTGGTGGTGGTACCGATGGCGGTACTGGTAGCCTGTATGGCAGTACCGATGGTGGTGAGCCTGTGACAGATGGGCTGATTGACAGATGGGCTGATTGGCTGGGCTGTGTGACAGGTCCTCTTTATTGGGGGGGGCGTGTTGTGCACAGTACAATACAATAAAATATGTCAGACAGACACTGATTTCACTCACTGATCCCTGCTCTCTCCTCACACGATCGGTGTGTGAGGAGAGAGCAGGGATCAGATTGTAACTGCTCCTCAATGTTTACATTTGTGACTGGCTGTGATTGGACACAACCGGTCACGTGGTAAACAGCCAATTTCATTGGCTGTTTACCCTGATTGGGGAAGCGCTGTGTCCAAGGGACACTCGCCTTCCTCGATCCCTGCTCTGCATGCCTTTGGCGGCGCACACGGACTGCGCCGCCGAGTTTGTAGTGACAGGTGATCGGCTGTGACTTTGACACAGCCGATCATGTGGTAAACAGCCAAATTCATTGGCTGTTTACCGCGATCGGGGAAGAGCTGTGTCCGAGGGACACACGCCGTCCCCGATCGCCGCGTTGCGCTCCCCCGCGGTCGCGTGATGGCATGTTATCCTGCTGGACGTCATATGACGCCCAGTCAGGATAACGCAACCACTTCCCGGACGTCAATATGCTATTGACTGGGCGGGAAGTGGTTAAAGGAATATTTCACTTTTTTTTTCACTTTAAGCATCATTAAAATCACTGCTCCTGAAAAAACGGCTGTTTTTACAACTTTTTTTTGCATTGATACATGTCCCCTGGGGCAGGACCTGGGTCCCCAAACCCTTTTTAGGACAATACCATATTAGCCTTTAAAATTAGCACTTTTGATTTCAAACCTTCGAGTACCATAGACTTTAATGGGGTTCTAAAGTTTGCGCAAACTTTCGGTCCATTCGCAGGTTCTGGTGCGAACCAAACTGGGGAGTGTTCGCCTCATCCCTAGTGGGGAGTACAAAGAAAAACGCATGGTGCCTACAGTGAAACATGGTGGTGGCAGTGCCCTTTTGTGGGGCTGCATGAGTGCTGCTGGTGGAGCTGCATTTCATTGATGGTATCATGATTCACAGATGTATTTCTCTATATTGAAAGAGAAGATGCTACCATCACTCCATGCCCTTGGTCACTGTGCACTTTTCCAACATGACAATGATCCAAAACACACATCTAAGTTGCATTTCTAAAGAAGAACAAGATGAAAGTGATTCAGTGGCCAAGTGTGTCTCCTAATCTGAACACAATTGAACACCTATAGGGAATTCTGAAGAGACGAGCATCACTTTCCATCCAGCATCCAGGCTCTAAAAAAAGTCGTTCTTGAACAATGCATAAAGATAGATGTTACAATACGTCGACAACTTGTTAATTCCATGCCTAGAAGACTTGGTGTTGTCCTTACAAATCACGGAGGTCAAACAAAATACAAGATAGTAGAAAATTAGTAAATAGTAAAATACAAGGAGTAGTTTTTGTCGGGGGTTGTATTCATTTTTGCATCAACTAATTTGAGTAAAACTGAAGATTTTGTAATATAAGTTATGTTATTAACCTTACTTTCATGTAACGAGCTAAACAAATGTTCTATAAAACTCAGGTTTTGTCAAAATGTTGGAAATTGTTCTTGTGTTTATTGAGATATTGATTGTGACAGACTCACCCGGGACAGAGGCTTGTGGAGGGGACTGAAGGCTAGCCTCTTGCCTACCGACTATGGGCCCTGGCATTTGAGGGAGCTACAAGCATTTTTGTTATATAATGCAAAAGGGCATTATTACAATTAAAAAGCAAGGAAGCCATGATGGTTTCTGCCAACCTGAAACTCAGTAAACAGACATATGTGAAAAGAAAGCTGATTAACCACTTCAGCCCGGAAGAATTTACCCCCTTCCTGACCGAAACACTTTTTGCGATTCGGCACTGCATTGCTTTAACTGGCAATTGCGCGGTCGTGCGACGTGGCTCCCAAACAAAATAGACGTCTTTTTTCCCCACAACTAGAGCTTTCTATTGGTGGTATTTGATCGCCTCTGCGGTTTTTATTTTTTGCGCTATAAACAAAAATAGAGCGACAATTTTGAAAAAAACACATTATTTTTTACTTTTTGCTATAATAAATATCCCCCAAAAATATACAAAAAAACAAAATTTTTTCCTCAGTTTAGGCCGATACATATTCTTCATATTTTTGGTAAAAAAAATTGCAATAAGCGATTATTGATCGGTTTGCGCAAAAGTTATAGCGTTTACAAAAAAGGGGATAGTTTTATGGCATTTTTATTTATAATTTTTTTTTTTTAAATAGCGGCGATCAGCGATTTTTATCATGACTGCGACATTATGGCGAACACATCGGACATTTTTGACACATTTTTGGGACCATTGTCATTTATACAGCAATCAGTGCTATAAAAATGCACTGATTCCTGTGTAAATTACACTGGCACTGAAGGGGTTAACCACTAGGTGGCAGTGTAGGGGTTAAGTGTGTCCTAGGGGCGTGTTTCTAACTGTCAGGGGGATGGGCTGTGTGTGTGATGTCACTGACCTCTGCTCCGATGACAGGGAGCAGAGATCGAGTGACACTGTCACTAGGCAGAACGGGGAGATGCTGTTTACATCAGCATCTCCCTGTTCTTCCTCCCCGTGAGGCGATCATGGGTATCCCCGCGGCGATTGAGTCCGCGGGACCCGCGACCCGACTCACGGGGGGGAAAGGGGGGGAAAGGGGGGAGTGGGATGAAGGGACAGCAGCCCCAGATCCTACACCACAATAGCAATATGTGTTTTCAAGAGTTTAACAATTAGCAGATAAAGATACTCCAAACAACCTGGTGTTAGCTTTTCAATCATCCCAGCGCCATGGATTGTTATGGTGTCAGGATGATTGAAGCGCATTATTTCTATTACATTGTAATATAAAATGAAATCATTCAACTCACCATAATGCAGAATCAGTGGGAGCCCTGAGCATGTCACCTGTCATGTTGCCTGCCACCAGATGCCATCAAGTGCCCCCAACAGAGTCCCTCCTTACATCAGGTGCACCATCAGTGGAACCTTCCTCACATCTGTGTCTCCAGCAGCGGAGCCCCTCCTTACATCTGTGTCTCCATCAGCGGAGCCCCTCCTTACATCTGGTGTCCAAATCAGCGGAGCCCCTCCTTATATCTGGTGTCTCCATCAGCGAACCCCCCCTTACATCTGTGTCCCCATCAGCGGAGCCCTCCTTACATCTGGTGTCCCTATCAGCAGAGTCCTCCTTACATCTGGTGTCCCTATCAGCAGAGTCCTCCTTACATCTGGTGTCCCTATCAGCAGAGTCCTCTTAACAACTGTGTCCCCACCAGTCCTCCTTACATGTAGTGTCCCCATCAGTCCTCCTTACATGTGGTGTCCCCATCAGCATCAGTCCTCCTTACATGTCGTGGTGTCCCCATCAGTCCTCTTTACATGTCATGGTGTCCCCATCAGTCCTCCTTACATCTGGTGCCCCCCTGTGACATGCAGACCGCCCCCCCCTGTGACATCCAGACTGGCCCCCCCGTGACATGCAGACCGGTCCCCCCTGTGACATGCAGACCGGTCCCCCCTGTGACATGCAGACCGGTCCCCCCTGTGACATGCAGACCGGTCCCCCCTGTGACATGCAGACTGCCCCCCCTGTGACATGCAGACTGCCCCCCCTGTGACATGCAGACTGCCCCCCCTGTGACATGCAGACTGTGACATGCAGACTGCCCCCCCTGTCACATGCAGACTGCCCCCCCTGTCACATGCAGACTGCCCCCCCTGTCACATGCAGACTGCCCCCCCTGTCACATGCAGACTGTCCCCCTTGTCACATGCAGACTGTCCCCCTTGTCACATGCAGACTGGCCCCCCCTGTGACATGCAGACTGGCCCCCCCCCTGTGACATGCAGACTGGCCCCCACGTAACATCCAGACTGCCCCCCGTGACATCCAGACTGGCTCCCTCCTGTGAAATGAGGACTCCCCCCCGTGACATCCAGACTACCCCCCCTGTGAAATGCAGACTGCCCCCCCCTGTGACATCTAGACTGCCCCCCTGTGACATCCAGACTATACCGGCCCTAAAGTTGGTTAACTGGTGCCCCGTGGTCAACCCCAGAGCCCCATGGTTACAATTGAGCTTGACGCCGCCCATCCCCCGCCCCTTTCCATAACAGGTCACAGAGACAGTCAGCAGGGTGGGCAGTGCCGCAGCTCAATTTCTATTGTAGCCATCCGGCCAGCCTACTTCTACTACTACGTTCTTCTTGAAAATGGCGGACCTCTAGCGGCCGGCGGCGCGGACCTTGGCGGCGAAAAAAAAAAAAAATCGTGAAAAAACAAATTTCCCGGGAAACGATTAAATCGGGAAAAGGGTCTAAATCCCGGGAAATACGGGACAGTTGGCAACTATGCATGTGCCAGACTGACTCTGACTGTCCCATGTGCCATGTATATTGCAAACATGGTGCAAGTAAACACCTAGTCGAGAGCCTGAGTCGGCAGAAACCCCCAGCTATTTGGGGGATCTCCTGAGTCTGCAGCAATTTATCCGAGCCATTGTGGTGGGAGGACGAGGCATGGGGTGTCACCTACAGAGTCCAGAGATGGAGGGAGGCCATGCCATTAGAAGCTACTACAGTGTGGGAAAGCAGTTCTGGGACCGTAAAACGTGCTCTCTGCCAGAGTCGCCCTAAGCAACCTAAGTGAGTGGACGCCTGAGGGGCAACTAACAGTGTTACCGGGACTGGTGAGCGGGCCTCGCAGCCACTATTTGCTACGCGCACCAACGAGCTCCAACGAAACGTAGGACTAAGGACTGCCCCTAGTTGTAACTATCTTGAAGCTCTATCTGCTGGCCAGTTAAGGCGGTGTCCTGCCCCTGTTTATTCATATCAGTGCACTCAGAACTAGCATAGAGCTACTATCATTCTGAATGCATTTAGAGTTATTATATATTGCTTTTAGCTAATGATATAGAAGTGTACTGTTTTTTTTTTTCTCCTTTCCAATTTTCTACTTGGATATAGTTACAGTATTTTACCCTGTTTAGCAGCCTGTCTGAGTTTGCCTGATCTGTTGTTTAATTCTGTTGAAATTGCCTTTTATGCTAATCTGCATTAATAGATTAAGGGATGGGATCAGTGGCAGTGGGAAATGCTGATTCTGTATCCTACCCTACAATTTGTTGGAATGCACATAAGGCATATCTGAGAGGGCGCTCATGAAAAAAAAGGAACGCAATGCTACCACCTACAAATTACTGGAGCAAATGCGCTTTCTTGAAACTGCACACAAAACCCAACCTTCCTCACTTCTAGAAACCGTATCACGCAATACGAGACAAACCCTTAGTGAACACCTACATGCAAACTGATTTATCCCAAAAAAGGTTGAAGCTACACTTCTAGGCTCACCACAACAAACCAGGAGCTGGCTTTGCGAAACAGCTTCAACGTCGCCTAGTACACTCCAGAATTATACATCTCACCTCCCCCACTCGCATCCGCCTTACTAATCCTAAAGACATAGCCAACCAATTTAGTCAATTCTATGCCAATTTATATAATCTCACCTCTACAGGTGCAGCCCCCTCCCCTACACAGGCAGATATTGCACAGTTTCTAGACCATCTTCGCCTACCATCAATATCCCCAGAACAACTACATACCCTCTCCAGACTGTTCTTACTATCTGAATTTGAACAAGCCATCGCCTCTCTCCCATTACATAAAGCCCCTGGACCTGATGGCTTTAGCAACGAATACTATAAGCAATTTTCTAAATTACTTGCCCCCCCATCTGTCAATCCATCAATCATATTATCACCACAGGCTACATCCCTCCAGAAGCGCTCAAAGCCAACATCACCCCAATCCCCAAACCTGGTAAGCCATCTGACAAAGCAGCCAGCTATAGGCCCATTTCCTTTCTATACACCGACACAAAAAACTTTATGCCAAACTTCTAGCTACATGACTTTCCTCCGTCATCCCACACCTTGTACATCCTGACCAAGTGGGATTTGTGGCTGGTAGACAAGAAAAGGATGGTACCCGTCGATATACTGTATATACCATATATTGACAATGTGTAGATAATCGAACACCATCTCAGTTCATCTTCCTAGATGCAGAGAAGGCGTTCAACAGAGTTGACTGGAACTTCTTGAAAGCAGTTCTTACAAAATTTGGATTCTCTGGTCCAGTACTCACAGCAATAATATGATGCTGAAGTTGGCTCCTTATTCGGCCAGCTTCTTATAAAGAGCCAACTTCAGCATTATGCAATAATGACACTAAATTCCTCCCCCAGTACTAAGGTGATTACCTCAGGCATTCCGTCTGATCCTTTCCGTACAATGGAACCCGCCAAGGCTGCCCCCTCTTCCCGCTGATTTTCACCCTCATCATGGAACCATTGGCCCACTCCATACACTCGCACCCAGTTATCTCTGGCATTGAAGTCAGCAATCTCAACCACAAAATCGGCCTCTATGCCGATGATGTGATCATCTCTATAACCAAACCCACACAATCACTCCCTCATTTACATCATGCCCTAGAACTTTTTAGCAAGGCATCCTTGTATAAGATCAACTAGTCCAAATCCTGTATGATTGAAGCAAATATTGACCAACACACCAACCATAGCATTGCTCAACAAACCTCTTTTTCATGGGCCCCCGATTGTACCCTCTCGTATCTAGTTATCCGTCTGATCACTCCTACCTCATGTCTACTTCAACTCAACTTCTCACATCTAGTATCTAAACTACAAAAAACAGCACGAGACGTACAAATTATCCAAGCCTCATGGGCTAGATGCATTGCATTGACCAAGATGTACCTCTTACCTCAAATACTATATCTGTTTCGAACTTTGCCCATCCCCTTCTTACATTCTCACCTCAACAAACTACAGGCTATGCTGATCTCCTTTATATGGAATGGGAAACGTCCCAGAATTAAATGTTCCACTCTATGCTCGCCAACGTCTGCCAGAGGGATGGGAGCACCAGACATCTCTGCATACTTTAAAGCAACCATCCTTCACCAAACATTGGTGGAAAACAGATCTACAACATACTTGGCTGCAAACAGAAGCAACAGCTTTAGCGACCTGCCCCAAACTGCTTCTTAGTGCTTAATTCTACAGCATCATGCTCAGCAATGCTATCTCAGCACTGTAATAGCAACTATCAGAACATGGAAAGAAGCCTGTAGGCAAAATGGAGGCATACCCCATCATCTACTAAACTTTATACCCCTCAACACTTTACAAACTGTGATGTCGGATATCCTAATAACAAATTGGCAGTCTGCTGGCCTAAAAACAATTGGTGATCTCTACCAGAACTCCTCGCTCCTTACCTTCCAACATCTACAAACGAACCATCACATCCCTCCTAAAGACTGTTTCAAATATCTCAGACTTCGCTCAGCCCTCTCACGTGTACTGTGGACAGGGTACCCCTTCTTCTGGTACCTTCTGAATTATAATGAAGAGAAATCAAATCAGAAATGTATCTCCTACATCTACAAGCTTATCACTGACACTATACCTGAGGCTAAAACCTCTGCTATGCTACATTAGGAAAATCTGTTGAGCTGCAACTACATGTCCCAACAATGGCACCGTGTCCTTCAAAGGCCACTAAAAATCTCCCGATTAATTTTACATTGGGAAACTGTACAGAAAATCCTCAACAATTGGTACCTTATGCCTGCCAAACTGGCTAAGATCTACCCCTTCACACCGACCACTTGCTGGAGACTGTGGATACCCTGGAACACCTCTACACATCTGGTGGACTTGCCCCAAACTAAAGCCCTTCTGGTCTACCCTCACAATTTCTCTCCTCTATTCTCTTTACTTCAATTTCCCTGTCCACTCAAATGGTCCTCTTGGGTTTAGATGTTGACCCCTGGCCACCAACCGCCTACACAACTCTAGCCCACTTCCTTATTGTCACATGTTTAGCTATCACTAGAAACTGGAAGTCTCTGGACCCCCCCTTCTATCACAGAAGTGATATTAGCACTAAACAACCATTGTTTAATGGAATTCATGTATGCCAGGGCCCACTTGCAAGTCCATGTACTCCTCAAAAAATGGAACCCCTGGCTAGCTCACCCAAAATGTACACTCTCACTCAGTTACACTCTATTAGGCTTAAACACCAGACTCTCGAAACACACGGGGTGATGGGAGGAGAGGACATGAGGACGTAGTTCCTGTCACGGAGGGAGGAGTTCCAGAGTGTCAGCCGGACGCTGAAGCGCAGAGAGACGCCGAAGCCGCGAGAGGCTCCCAGACAAGCAGCGGGATGAGAGGTACAGTTTCCCCGCAGAAGGAATGATAGCGGCCCCCGGTTTCAAGCTTTGCTAGACGGAATGCTGCAAGGGGGACTGTAAGGAGCAATTATAAAGCGGCCGAGGCAGAGCTCCGAGGAACGAGCAACAGACACTGCGGGATATTGAACTCCCCCATCTTACCGGCACCCCTGCACGCCCCCCCCCAGCTGAATAAAACCCCCCAAAGGCTGTAAGTATCCTCACCTCATGAGAAGAGGGAAGGAACACAAATAAAGAAGGGAAGAAACCAAAGGTAACTAAGCATAAGAATATTTATACAGCGATGACATGCATGCACATGTAACTGCTTGGGACCTTTCTGAAATCCACCCACACAGCTGGCTACTAAGGTATGAGCATCTAATACATAGTACTAAACAGGAATACAAGCCTAGAGGAGCAGCTAAGTTAAAGTGAAAACAAAGAAACCATACATAGAGAACAAGGACGGTATTAGTAGCATTTGTGTGTCTATGCTTAAAACAGTATGGGTTATAAATAAGAAGGCTTGAACAGCATTAAGGTGGATGTTCTTTCAACTTTGTGGATATACTTGAGATTTTTCTTGTACAGATTGGAGTTAAGGTGTGACTGGTTGGTGCATGGACTGAGAAGAGCGGCCAAGCAAGAGCGGTAACAAGTTAAGCCATAATTAAAGTGAAAGAACGGTCAAAACAGCATGTGTCTATATGGGCGTTTAACTGTATGAGAATTACCTAGGACTAGTCTGGAAGGAATGGTAGCACTGCAAGGTTGCTTAGCATACCCGATTAAGCACGTGTGCAAATGTAGAGAAAAGACCAAGCAATAGTGATAATAAACAGAATCACTTTTAAAAGTAAAAGGGAATAACACATCGACCCCCAAAATTAGGAAGGGAGAAACGGAGAGACTGCATAAAAGCCTGGAGGATCTTTTATTTGGGGTGCAATATTGGGCCAAATCCACCTTAGAGCTGAGATCAGGGAATTCCAGAAAAGAAGGAGGAGATTGCTATTTAACCGTAACAGAGGAAAGAGCACCTGAAACCCTAGTTAAAACGTTCTGTAAACGGCTGGACTGTATAGGCCAGCGAGATCAGGAAATAAGAAGGGGAGACAATCAAGCTGTACCCACATAAGAGAAGGACATTTAAAAACAGGTTGTGGTGCTTATCTTCCCCAAGCCCTACCCCCCCTGCTCCCCTCTCCATACTTTATACATCTCTCCCTACCTGGACTACAGGTTTTGTCCCCCCCCCACTGAAGTGGAGGGAGGATAAAAAATCAAGGCTGGGTAAGCGAATAAGAGGGACAAAAAAGAGAGATAAAATGAGTAAAAGTACAACTAAAGTAACAAGGGGGAATGCCCCTAAGTCCCCGAAAGATAAACCAGCGGTTAGTACGTTAAAACAGTATATGATACAAGGAGCCAGTCCAAAGAATATGGAGTCTGAGAGACAAGGTCAAAACAAAGTAGAAAAAAAAAAGGGGACCGAAAAAAAAACCAGGAGAGACCCCAGAACACTCCAGAGAAGATTTGTCAACAGAGGGGGATTATGACCTCAGTAGTGCTGAAGGTGGATCATCAGGGACCCTCCCACTAACTAAGGGAGAGATGAGTGAAATGCTTCTGAGAATGGAAAATTCGATAAAGACAGATATCAAAAATCTGAGAGGAGATCTGGGGAACATACTGGAAAGAGTGGAAAATACTGAAAGAACTACAGAAGAACAAAAACAAGAATTAGAAACTCTCAGACAGCAAGTTAAAAGAACACAACAAAATCAGAAGATAATACTATACAGGTTGGAAGACCAGGAGAACAGGAGCAGACGAAAGAACATCAGGATTCGCTCAGTCCCAGAAAAAGAGGGAGAAGACCTGAAGAAAATGATTATCACAATATTTGGGCCCTTGATAGATAGAGGAGGGGAGGACTCCCTAAAGATAGAGAGGGTACATCGAGTGGGTATGTACGCGACTCTAAAACAGAACGACCGAGGGATATAGTAGTTAGATTCAGATTTTATGAAGACAAATGGGAAATCTGGAAGAATCTGAGAAGACCACCTCTGGTGTTTGAGGGAGTGGAAATTTAGATCTATGCGGACTTAGCTCAAGAAACCTTAACAAGAAGACGACTACTTAAACCGCTACTAGAAATAATGAGACTACAAAATATTAAATATAATTGGGGCTTCCCGGCCTGCCTAAATGGACATAAAGGAGGGAGGTTTGCTAGACTACGATTTCCGGAAGACCTAGAAGAATTCTGTAAAAGATTGGATATACAGGTTCCGGATTTACCAAGCTGGACGATAGAAGACTAAAGGGTCTACAGAAGGGGGGTAGCCCATATTGGACTGGGAAGTAAAATAGCTTTTGGCTGGGGGGGGGTGCGGGGTGAGGGGGGGAGGGAGACTGTGGAAAAAGGAAAATGAGGCTGTAATAAAGAGTGTATAGAGGCCGGCTGGACCACCCCACCCCAACAGCCAACTTGAGGAGTGGGGTGGAGAGGAACACTCGGAACTCCACCTTAGGATATAGGGACTCAGAAAGGGCTCGGATGGAGACCCTTGATGACCTTAGGGGCCCTGTGGGGCCAATTTGGGAGGAGGGGGGAGGGGGGGGAGGGGGAGAGGAGAAGGGGAGGGGGAAATACGAGGTGCAAGTGTATCAAAAAAATAGGAATTACTCGGTATAAGCTAGATGTGCATGCTAAACAGGAATTAGATGAAAATTACAACACTTACATTTTTGACATATAATGTAAAGGGTCTGAACTCACCCTCTAAAAGACATAAAATACTAAAAGAACTGAAGGGATATGGTGCAGGAGTAGTGTCATTACAAGAGACTCATTTGACACTTGAGTCGAATATCAGATTATGGTCTAAGGATTTCCCGACTTGGTATTATGGAGATACTTTACTCCCCTGTACACCGGACGTACTCTAGGATAGACTACATACTGATAGAGCATGGATTCCTGGAAAGGGTAGTAGATGCAAAAATAGGAATTACTACACTGTCAGACCATTCCCCCGTAGAAATGGAAATGCGAATATCTCAAATACAGAGACAACCCCCTCTATGGAGACTAAATGAGGATCTATTACAAGATGAGGATGTGGCTCAAAGGGTGGAAAAGGAACTCAAACACTACTTCAAGACGAACGAAACAGGAGATGTATCGGGGGCGGTGGTTTGGGAGGCCCATAAGGTATATATAAGGGGAATACTAATAAAAGAAGGAGCTAGGGAAAAAAAAGAAAGGAAAGATAGAATGGGAAACCATACGAAAGAAATATTTAATATTGAACAAGAACATAAAAAACAGAGAGGACTCCATAAGGAAACATATCAAAGGCTGATAGATAAACGTGAAGAATTAAAAAGCTTGATAGACCAAGAAACAAAGGAAAAATTCTTCCTAATAGCGAAAGAAAGATATCACTGGGGGGATAAAGCAGGGAAACATCTGGCCAGAATGCTTAGGAAAAAAAAAACCCGTAACTTCATAGGTAAGATACCGTCCAAACAGGGATTAATGGCTTATGAGACAAGAGAAATAGGAGAAATCTTCAAAAATTACTATAAAGATCTGTTTGCGGGAGATCAGAACGGGTGGCAGGTAAAATAAAAAGATAAGTAAATTTTTAAAGAACGCTGGGATACCTGAGATCCTGGAGAACGATAGGGAGGCCTTAGAGAAATCAATTTCGGAAAAAGAGGTTAAGGAAGCACTATCAGATACAGCACAAGGGAAAAGTCCAGGGCCAGACGGATTTACCTCATACTATTACAAAAAATTCAAGGATATACTGATACCTAAGATGTGTCAGCATATGAATGGGCTGAGAGAGGAATTTGAGTTGAATAGGGAGGCGCAAACGGCTATGATCACGGTAATCCCAAAGGAAGGAAAGGATGCGACCCTATGCTCTAGCTACAGACCAATATCGCTACTAAATACAGATACGAAGATCTATGCAAAAATATTAGCAAAGAGGATGAAAGGACTAATGAATACACTGGTTCACCCTGACCAAGTGGGATTCATAGCTAGAAGGGAAGGGAGGGATCACGGGGTGAGAACCTTGCTTCTACTCCAGAAGATAAAGGAGGACGGACCCCCCGGTCTACTTCTGTCGAGCAACGCCGAAAAGGCGTTCGACAGAGTAGACTGGGGGTTCATGTTTCAAACATTAGATAAAATGGGAATAGGCCCAAGGATGATGAAAAGAATAAAAACTCTATATAGACAACCAAGAGCAGCAATTAAGATCAATGGATCACTCTCAGACTTTTTCGAGATGAAGAGAGGGACAAGACAAGGATGCCCGTTGTCCCCACTCCTCTTTATCCTAACCTTAGAGCCGCTCCTCGCAACAATCCGCAATAATCCAGATATTAAAGGATTTAAGGTGGGCAGTGAAGAGCACAAGCTATCAGCATTCGCCGACGACGTGCTCTTTTATATAACCAAACCCGAGAGTACATTGCCAAATCTGATTAGAACGCTTAAGCAATATGGAGAGATAGCAAATTTTAAAATTAACATGGGGAAATCTGAAATCCTGAATATAAACATAAGTAAAGTAGAAGAGGAAAAGTTGAAGAAGGAGTTTCAATTTATATGGAAAAAAGAGATAAAATATTTGGGAATAAAATTAGCTAACTCCCTGGAGAAAATATATAAAAGAAACTATATTCCTTTACTGAACGAAATTAGGAAGGAAGGAAGAAACTTACAAACTAGACCAATATCCTGGATAGGACGTATAAACGCTATAAAAATGACTCTTCTCCCAAAGATCACATATAAACTCCAAATGCTACCTATTAGATTACCATCGTATTTCCTCAGAAAGCTCAAAACAATACTAACAAATATTATATGGAAAAATAAAAAGCCGAGAGTATCTTTAAAGACACTAAAACAAGAGAAAAAAAGAGGGGGTCTGGTGGTTCCGGATATTTTAACATACTACAAAGCAATAATCTCATCATGAGCGATAGAATGGGCAAGGGATAATCAAGAAAAAAGATGGGTAAATATAGAAAAATTTTATAGTAAGGCACAGTTAGGAGCAATCATTTGGAATCCCCCTCACCATAGAAAGATAGACGAAAAAACACATGTGTTAACACGGGTGGTATTAAAGATGTGGGACACAACCTATAAGCAACTAAATAAAATATATAACTCACCTTTATTAAGATTAAAAGATAAGGAGTTTTTTGCTCCGGGGAAAATAAGTATAGGGGGGAATTGGATAAAGAAAGATAAGGTGGATCTTAGAGAGATAGTAAACAAAGGGAAAATTAGGACACTTCACGAGTTAGAACAGAACACAGAAACCTGGGTGATTAATGGATGGAGGTATTCACAATTAGTATGGTTTGTGAAGAAGTTACCACAGCCAATAAGATCAGGAGAGGATCTGACGGGGCTAGAAAAATTATGCACTTCAGAAATCACAAAAAACTCTATCTCAAAATTATATAAATTATTATTAATAGAGGAAGAAATAGAGGTACCTATATTTATTAAACAATGGGAAAAGGATTTGGGGACACAGACAGAATTAAGCACGATTAAAAATATTTTGAACCTTACCCATAGTTTGGCAATAGACACAAAAACAGCTGAGATGAATTACAAGTGCTTAGCAAGGTGGTATGTAACACCAGATAGGACCAGTAAATACCAAAAAGAGAAGTCGGCAGATTGCTGGAGAGGGTGCAAGGAGGTAGGCACAATGGCACATTTATGGTGGAAGTGTCCAATTATTCAAAAATATTGGGAAAAGATCCTAACAATTATTAAAGAGATTACTGAAAGAGAGGTAAAAAAAGATCCATGGACGGTGCTCTTCCACGGCATTGACAGGAATGAGAGACAATATAAGGTCTCACTGGTACCACACTTAATAAACGCAGCAAAAAGGTTAATTCCTAAAAATTGGTTGGCAAAAGAAAGCCCACAGATATGGGAGTGGATAAATGCCGTGGAAGAAACCTATATCATGGATAGGATTTATAGTAATAAGGAAGAAAAGATAGAGGGGGGAAAAGACAAATGGAAGTGTTGGAGAGAGTTCAAAATATCATGGAGTTATGCAGAGAAAATCAGGATCTAGCCGAGTTATTGATGGAAGGGGCACTGCACAGGGGTGGGGGGGGGGGGGGGTATAGATTAAATAATACGGGGTATGGTTAATAGAGACAATACAATAAAGGTTGAAATTTTTTTTATATTAGTTTTAGAAGCAAGAAGGAAGGAGAGGGGCATGTATAGACAAGTGGATTATAGTATTTGCTGGTGATGACCTCCTTTTCATCTTTTTATATTGTTATGAAAATCGGCCACAGTGATGTGAAAAATGAAAAAAAAAAAAAAGACGTATATGAACGGAAAAGTTGATTTTTTGTCTCTCTACACAAGAAACTGAGTGGCTAAAAAAAAAAATAAACAGACTCTCAACACCCAATATGACCACCTGCTCTATTGCTATCTTTGTTAAGTGTGTAGTCCCATACTCTGTAAACTACACACTTCTCCACATATGTTTACCAACCTCTTTGCTGATTAACGTAAATTACTACAACCTGCTTTACTGTACGTATTTGTATCTTGTACTTGTTACCAAACTACCTGTGTTTATGGAAAAGCTATATTGACTCTGTACTGTAAATATTTTTGAATAAATACGAAAGTTATTAAAAAAAAAAATCAAAAAACAATCAATGACCAATGCGGGAAGTAGTCGATCGCGCTCACGATAGGACATCCGGGAGGGTGTCTCGGATCCTTACGTATCTTGGGCAAATGGTACATTATAGGGATTCTGGAAACCAATGGCACTAAATACGCCTTCTCTTTTTTATCCAAAATGTGTCCATTAAAACCTCCATTGATAAGTTTCACAAGGTCCTTCTTAAATGTATAAGTGGGATTATTAGGTAATTCTCTATATGTGTCATGATCGCTTAAAATCCTACATATCTCTCTTTGATAGTCAACTTTATCCAAAACTACAATTCCACCCCCCTTGTCAGCTGGGCGAATAACTAGGTCCTTCCTTTCACATAGAGATTTTAAATCAACGTGACCCTAGATTGAACATAGGCTTTTATAATAGGCAGTTTCTCTAGATCTTTGAGAACTAAATCTTTAAAAACCATTTATAAACAGGAGCCATTGGACCTAAAGCATTAAAAAGGGAAGGATTGGATAGTGTCAGGTACCTGGGTGTATTTGAATCGGGGATGTTCCTGGTCCCACAGCTGCAGTCTTACTTGTTGTGCCACAGAGGAGCTCTGGAGTTATAGCCCCACCTGCTGCCAGCCATAGACAATCTACAATCAAAGCAGTCCATAAATAGCAGCACTTCCTATCTAGCGCCCGTTTGTTTGGACTAGCTCCCTGGGTGTTTCGACCGCTTTGTGACTCTGAATACTGTATTTGAACTTCTGCCTGAATTCCTGACTACTCTCTAGCCTGCTGATTTTGTACTTCACCGTCAGCTCATGTATGACCTTTGCCTGCCCGACCAATCTCTGGATTTCGATCGTGTACCGCTTCGCCTGATCTGTTGCCATCCTGATCTGCCTGACTAAGTTTTCGCCTGAGTCCTCAGCACACAAGCTCCACTTCGGACACTACCTATCACAGTTACCTTACATTACAAACAGGCCACAGTGGCAGTGGACCCTGCTGAGATTGTTAAGGCGATTTCACATCAGGGACAATTGATTGGAGCTCATGAACAGCATCTTTCTTCTCTGGAGGCCAAGTT
This sequence comes from Aquarana catesbeiana, assembly GCF_042186555.1. Lineage (NCBI taxonomy): Eukaryota > Metazoa > Chordata > Amphibia > Anura > Ranidae > Aquarana > Aquarana catesbeiana. The sequence goes on from NC_133328.1 coordinate 261,294,316, forward strand.
AGATGAGCTTTGTACTATGCTCAAATCGTGCTTGCCTGGTCCTTCTGCAATGGTCCAGACTCCTACTCCAATCCAACCCACCTCTTCTGTACCACCCAAACATCCCATGCCTGAAAAATTTGGTGGCGATACTGAGGACTGCAGAGGCTTTTTAAAATGTTTGCCGTTTGCATTTCCACAATAACCCTGGGACTTTTAACACTTCGTCTGCCAAAGTGACTTTTGTAGTTTCCTTGTTAAAGGGGAAGGCCCTGGCCTGGGTCTCTCCTGGAACGCAATGATCCTGTGCTGCTAGACGCTGACAAATTTTTGGCTTCTCTCCAGACTGTATTTGGCAAGCCAGATAGAGCTTCTGCAGCTGAGTACTCACTTTTGGACATACAACATGGTACCAGGTCTGTGGCACAATATGCTATTGAGTTCTGTACCCTGGCTGCTGAGACTAATTGGGACTCTAGGGCATTACGTGCAGACTTCCGAAAAGGTCTTACAGATCGTATCAAGTATGTATTAGTCTATAAGGATTCCCCAGAAGACCTTGAAAAAAATTCATAGAGCTGTGTGTTAATCTGGATGTCCGGTATCAAGAGAGACTTAGAACTCGCAAGTTTCCTAGGCCAGCTTACTGTTTGGCCCCAAACTTCCAAGCACCACCTCAGCCAGAACCTGAAATCTCATTTGAACCCCAGGCACCTGTGGAACCCATGGAAGTAAGCCGTCTCCACCTAACTGAGTCAGAGAAACAAAGGAGGCATGCATTGGGTCTATGCCTGTACTGTGGACTTAAAGGACATTTGTTATCTGTCTGCCCTTCCTGTCCAGTAAAAGGTAGGGTCTAACCAGTGTTGGAGGAGCTGGGTTATACCTTACAGGTATATCCTCCAAGACCAAGATTACCATTCCCGCAATTATCCTTTTACCCTCTAAACTTGTCTCCTGTTAGGCTTTTGTGGATTCTGGAGCCGCTGGCATTTTCTTGGACTACACTTTTGCTAAAGAAAATAAAATCCCATTTGTTCCAAAGTCTAGACCCCTAAACATCACCACCCTGAATGGACAACCCTTGGCAGATGGCATTGTCAATTTTGAGACTACGATTATCACTCTTCAGGTAGGCATACTCCACAAAGAGGAAGTTGTCTTGTCTCTTATTGATTCCCCACTTCTGCCTGTTATCCTTGGTTACCCATGGTTACAACAACATAACACTTCTTTTGATTGGGAAAATGGAGAACTAACCTCTTGGCGGTCGTTCTGTCATCTAAACTGTTTGTCTTAACCCAAAAGACTTTCTGGTTGTCTGTTGGCTTCCGTGGCCATCCCACCTACCGTGCCTCATGAATACCATAAGTTTGCAGATGTATTTTGCAAGCAAAAGGCAGAGGTTTTACCTCCACATCGTTCTTTTGGTTGCGCAATTAATTTGATTCCTGGAGCACCTCTTCCCAAAGGAAGGACCTGTCTTTGCCTGAACAAAAATCAATGGAGGAATACGTGAAAGAAAACTTGGAATGAGGTTTTATTTGACCCACTTCTTCTCCAGTAGGGGCAGGTTTTTTCTTTGTTGAAAAAAAAGATGGGGGTCTTTGACCATGCATAGATTATCGAGGGTTAAATCAAATTACTGTAAAAGACTCCTACCCTTTGCCTCTCATTCTTGAACTGTTTGATGTACTTAAGGGAGCTGTTATCTTCTCTAAGCTGGACCTACAAGGGTCTTATAATCTGATTCAAATTAAAGACGGGGACGAGTGGAAGACAGCATTCAACAGTCGTAATGGACATTTTGAATATCTGGTTATGCCATTTGGGTTGTGTAACGCCCCTTCTGTCTTCCAACGTTTCATGAATTACATTTTTCACGATTTCAGCAACAGTTTTGTGATCATATACTTGGATGACATTTTAATCTTTTCCAAGACTCATCTAGAGCACATCTCACATGTAAAGCAGGTATTACAACGACAGAGAAAACCATCTTCACGCGAAGATTGAGAAATTAAGTTTCCATCAAAGCCGTATTCCTTTCCTTGGATACATTATAAATGCTGTCGGTTTCCAAATGGACCCTCAAAAACTTTCCGCTGTTTTGCAAAGGCCCCAACCGACCACTTTAAGAGGGCTCCAAAGCTTTCTAGGGTTTGCAAATTACTACAGACGCTTCATCAAAGGTTTTGCCTCCATTGCGGCCCCCCTTACTGCTATGACTAAGAAAGGTACAAATTGCAAGGTGTGGTCCTCAGAAGCAGAATCGGCTTTCCAGCAATTAAAAGACTTGTTCAGCAAGGCTCCAATTCTTCAGCATCCAAATTCCGATCTCCAGTACATGGTTGAGGTTGATGCCTCTGAAGTAGGAGCAGGTGCCGTGCTGTCCCAGAGGCAACCTAAGTTCGGTAGGATCCATCCAGTAGCGTTTTTTTGTAGAAAGTTTTCTCCAGCGGAGATGAATTAGGATGTTGGGAATCGAGAACTACTGGCCATCAAATTGGCATTGTCTGAATGGCGACATCTTCTGGAAGGGGCTCCCAAGCCTTTTTCTATCCTCACTGACCATAAAAACCTGCTGTATCTTTAGACTGCAAGACGTTTGAACTCACATCAGGCTCGATGGGCTCTGTTTTTCTCCAGTTTTAATTTTGTTCTTTCTTATGTTCCTGGGCATAAAAACAAGAAAGCCGATGCTCTTTCAAACAGTTTGCTACCTCTGAAGATCAACCTACTAAGCAGTATATAATCCCACCTCACAAAATTGTCGCACAGATCTCTACGGCTCTTTCCCAACAGTTACAAGAAACCCAGAATCGTGTTCCTCAAGGCTTGAAGATACCACCAGGTCGCCTGTTCGTAGCCCTTAGCCTCAGAAAACCTGTACTCTTCTGGGCTCATGATGGTGTGTTATCCGGTCATCCTGGTGTCACCATCACTCTTAAGACCTTGCAACGTCATGTCTGGTGGCCTCATATGAAATGGGATGTTACTGACTATGTGGCTGCCTGTCCAACTTGTGTTGCTAATAAAGTACCTCGCACATTGCCTACTGGACTGTTAAAACCACTTACGGCACCTCTCCAGCCTTGGACCAATTTGACTATGGACTTCATTACAGACTTACTTAAGACTTACGGGATTACCTACAGCGGAAGCACTGTCTACCCTCTTCCTTTCCCACAGTGTGAGATATCATGGCATACCTACCAATATCGTCTCAGACTGCGGATCCCAGTTTGTTTCTCGATTCTGGAGAGCATTCTGCAAGAAACTGGGAGTAACGCTCTCACTCTCTACATCACATCACCCTCAAACAGATGGTCAAACCAAACGCATGAACCAGATCCTATCTTCAACATTATGTCAATGCCTTACACTCCAATTGGTCTGAGTATTTGCCTTTGGCTGAGTTTGCCATTAATTCCCGTTGGCACAGTGCTCTTCATACCACATCATTCTACGCAGCCCTAGGCTATCACCCTCAGACTTTTCCCCTACTTCAGCCTTCTTCTGGTGTACCAGCAGCAGATCTGCGGGTAAAAAATATTCTGTTACATTGGAAAAAGATTTGCTTATTACTACAGAATTCAGCAGGCAAGTATGCATTTTTTTCCAACAAACGAAGACGCCATATACCTCCATATGTGGTGGGGGACAGAGTTTGGCTATCAACCAAATACGTGAGACTGAAACAACCTTCTACCAAATTGGGCCCTCGATTCATCAGTCCTTACAGAATTATTGCTTGAGTCGGGCCAGTCTCCTATCGGTTGAAATTGTCCTCCCCTCTCCGGATTCACCCCGTATTCCACGTTTCTATCCTCAAAAAGGCAATTTATAATCACTACTCCAGAATGCAACAGCTACCTCCTGCTGTTCTTGTTGATTGACAAAATGAGTTTGAAGTCTCTAAGAATCTTGATTCTAGAAGACAGGGTCGTGGCCTACGGTATCTGGTTCATTGGAAGGGATATCCCATCACACACCGTTCCTGGGTCCCAGCCAAAGATTTGCATGCTCCTGCTCTTATTCGAGACTTCCATGCCTCCTTCCCCACTAAACCCCGCTAGGCCCCCGGAGGTGTCCACTGGGGAGGGGGCCCTGTCATGCACCTGGGTGTATTTGAACCGGGATGTTACTGGTCCCACAGCTGCAGTCTTACTTGTTGTGCCACAGAGGAGCTCTGGAGTTATAGCTATGTTCATTTAGTTTGATGCATTACCTTGGACATATTAGCCCCACCTGCTGCCAGCTGTGGACAATCTACAATCAAAGCAGTCTATAAATAGCAGCACTTGCTATCTCTCAGTGCCGTTTGTTTGGACAAGCTCCCTGGATGTTTTGACTGCATTGTGACTCTGAATACCATATTTGAACTTCTGCCTGAAATCCTGACTACTCTCTAGCCTGCTGATTTTGTACTTCACCGCCAGCTCGTGTATGACTTTTGCCTGCCTGACCAATCTCTGGATTTCGATCGTGTACCGCTTTGCCTGATCTGTTGCCGTCCTGATCTGCCCGACTACATTTTCACCTGAATCCTCAGCACACAAGCTCCACTTCAGACACTACCCATCACAGGTACCTTACATTACAAACGGGCCACAATGGCAGTGGACACTGCTGAGATTGTTAAGGCGATTTCACATCAGGTACAATTGATTGGAGCTCATGAACAGCATCTTTCTTCTCTGGACGCCAAGTTAGATAAACTTTGTACTATGCTCAAATCTTGCTATCACAGGTACCTTACCTTAGATAGGCTAGAATGAACGGTTTAAGATGGAATCGTTCTTGAAAGATTCCTAGATGGATTAATTAGATGAATTAGTTGTTTAATTAGAGATTAAATAACCTTGAATGTTACTTTTTTGCATGTATTTGTGTATGTCAATAAATGTGTTAAATTTGTCCAGTTTTTTAGGGGCAAAATTTAAGACCCTTATCGAGAATTGACATTAAATTCCTTCCAACGATGCACGTAGCTGCACATGTTTTCTCTTATGCAGTTGGTTGTCCACAACATATAGTTGTTTCAACTTCATATGTTTATTAGGTAGTTATACAATAGGGATTAGACCCTTCCTGTCCATTTATCCCTTATGCCCACTATGTTCCTTTGTTTTTGCTTTTATAGATCTTTTCACAGATTACACACATTGGATACGTGTACGTTTATACCACCCTTATGCATATTGCTCATGTGCACTTATCCCAGTGTGTTTTTTTTGCACATATATACAATCATTTTTTGGCACTTATGGCAATCATCCAGAATTCATATACATACATATTTTAATTTATTTAATTTTTATTTTTTATTTTTTAAACCTCTATTTCATCTGTTTTTATTCTTGTTTTAATTTTAATTTTATTTCTATTGTCATTATTAGTAGTTTGTTACACATGTTGTGTGCATTTTGTGTGCTCACAACAATTCTGTAGACACCTTGGTGTGTATTGCATTACCCCACATTACCCTACATTCCAGTGTCCAATTACTCTCACATGGCCGACCTTTTTGTGTAACATTTTGTATAATGTTCTGTATGTAACACCAATGCACTATTCATATAGTTTTAGGGTGTACGAGGGGTTAACATCACAATGGTATTCGTTTTTCTCCCCACCCATATCTATTTGCCTATATATCTGCCTTTTGCCATTTGCTCCCGTGACTTTGACAAGGCGCATGCGTGCGAAACATGTAAGCCACGGTCGCCACGGCAACATTTAGCTTGCGATCCACCTCCATACATCCGGGTCCTTCCTGCTTCCGGCTCCGACGCCCGCGTCATCCAGGGCGCCTGTTCTCAGCCAGCCTGATCAGCTCGTTTGAGTTCCACCCCCAGCGGTGTGCACTACGATACACCTCCCGTGGCACAGAGGGTCGGACACCCGTTACAAGTCACCGGCCGTATTACCGTGACCCGTGCCTCTCCATCCTGGTAATCCCCCCTGGACATCGGGTCATTCATTCAAGGATTGAAACTTGAACCAGACTTGTTTATGTTAAGTCCTCGTCATCCGGACAATGGTGGTATCTCATGCATATATGCTTTCATAGTACATCAACAATGGCAATGAGTTTTTTATAATGTTTATCCTTATTATCTCATTCCCATTAGACAGTTGTTTTTAAATATTCTAAGTGTGCATCCAATAAATGAACTTGACTTGGCATATTATCTGCAAAGTTTTTTTCATTCTGGTCGCATAGAGCGCTGCATTTGTTTTATGTTCTGTTGTTCACCTTTCGCAGTGGTTGGCAGCTGCACTGGGTTCCAGCTTTCCCTTCCTACTTCCAGGATATGCATACCTTTATCAATGACTGACAGTTTTAGCGCTTAAAGACTTTTTTGGTTTTTGTTGTTTGTTCACCTCTGTCTGTTTAGATCCATTAGCCGTAAGCAGGTTGGGTTTACATGCTCCAGTAAGCCTTTCTCAATTCTTGTTGGTGGTGATACCTCTCACAGTGGTGACCCGTTTGCGACTTTTTGGAACCAACCAACCACCCTTTTTGGATCATTACCTGGTGATTTGTCCTATTACACTATCCTGGACCTTTCACAATTTTCTTTATACAGTGCACATCTAAGCACATTTGCTTTATTGTTGATATAGGACATTTTCTATATGTGCTGAGGATACTCAATACAATAGATATTATGGTTTAATCACATTATATTTCAAGAGTATCACTTTGTTTATTTGCAATATCTTATATACAAATGTCACTTTGTTTATTATTTCTATATGGATATCAAAGAGTACTAATTCCAGACATTCATACATGGGTGTCATTTATTTCTATACACTTTTGACACGTTGAGTGTAAAAATGTTTATATGATATAATTTTGCACTGAATTTACTCTGAGCACTGTGAAATCTAATTAGGTAATTTATTTACTCGTGATATTCACAATAAGATTTAGGAGGGTGCCCTTTAGATAGGGTTCCCATATATCCCAGTTCATTTCATTAACGCTGCACATATTTTAAATTTTTACTGTAACTGTAATGCAGATTTATATTTGACCACAAGATGTCAGTCTTTACCATCTCTGCTCATTACAGTCCCAATACAGGAGTACAGAGACTGCTGGCATTTGTATGCTGAAATCAGAGATTTTCCTTTTAGTGAAGCTGAAACTAAACTATAAAGTCCAGCGGCAATCACCAGGGGGTGGGAGCAGATAAAAGTAAAAGCCCGGGAACACGTAGGAGAGTTGGAGAGAGACTTTGCTGGTGGAAGGAAGTGTTGTACGAGAGCTCTGTAGAGCCGAGTGGGCTTAGACCGGACTCGGGTAGGCAAGGAAGCCTCAACTGACTCAGAGAGGCAGACTGGTGGAGACCTGTTCTCTGCAGGATTGCAGAAGTCACCGTCATCACTGCCGCATCTTCAAAGGACAAGGGGACCCCCAGCTGGGCGCTCATCGCTTCACCCTACATTACACAAGCACCGGGTGAGAGGGTTCCTAACCCACCTAATGCTACTCTTGTTGCAAATGATTATGGTCATACAAGGTCCTACAAGTTCACTGACATTCTTCAGCATAGGCCTTTGCAGGTGGCACATGTGCCAGAGCCCTTTGAGAGCTGCAGTCTGCCATTCCTAACCGTTTTACAAATACTGCTCGCAGGTTACCTGACAGAGTTAACGCCTGCTAGGAAGAATTTTGTAATTAACCTAAGTTCAAGTCATCTAAGGAAGGAGTTTGTGCAAGGGAATTCAAGTACGGCGACTGGCGCATAGATATGGGCATAGCATCGCTCATAGAAATGAGCATAGACGCATTGCTCATAGGAATGAGCATGTGTGCAGGAATGCGTGCACATGTGTGCCTGCATGTGGGAGCATGTCCACAGTCTCTGGCACCAGACGGGCTATTTAAGGAATGCTGTATCTGACTTCCATTGATGACCCGGCTTGTTACTGAGCTGATCTTGGATTCTACTTGTACTTCTGTCGACGTGTTCCTGACCTCACTCCTGATTTTCACTTGGCTTGATACTACTTCTGAGTATCTGCTTCAGCTGTCCTTCATAACCGCTCCAGTCATTGCAGTTTGTTCCTGCCTAAAGCCTGCTATGAGCTTCGACAAGCCACACTTCCAGAACCTGCAGTACATGCGGAGTGCCCCATTAGCCTCGGCTGGTCCTGCGTGCATCACATCTGCTCCTAGCCTGATGTCCTGCCTGACTTCTCAAGCCTGCATCTCCTGCTGCATGTTCTACTATCAAAACCTGCCGAGTATTCATGTTCCTCCTGTCCCTACCAACCTCGTCAATTCAGTCTCCTGCCAGGTACATGACAGTTTGCCGCCTAAGTTCAACTTCATAATTTAAAAGGAAAAAATGTCTTACAACCCCCCCCCCCCCCCCCAAAGTGACTCTTGTCTTCAATCTTGAAGTGAACCTTTCTCATCTATTCACCACATATTAAGGAGAGAGAACTCTGTAAGGCCTCATGTACACCACAGCTCGTAAACTTGAGTTTGGGAGCTTTTGGCGTTTTTTTTGCCAAAACTCCTAAACACAACTCCAAAAAAAACCTGTGTCCATGTACACATAGGCTTTTAGGATAGTTAAGGAGCTGCTGCGGTTAGGGGAGGTTCAACCTCCCTTTCCTAAATACAGAAGAATTGCATTCCAGGTAGAAACGTTTTGACCTTTGGCAACGCGATTTAGTGGTTTTTCGCAGTCGCGGTACATCACAGCGAAGTGGACATGTAGCCTAAATCACCTTGCCTCAAAAAAAAAAAAAAAACTATCCTATTTCATCACATCTTAAACAGGGACTGCACGCCAAATTAAGGGCCCCAGCTAAGCTGACAGAAGGACCAATCTGATATTTATTTGTGTGTAGGAGATTTGATAAACTCCCTAGCTTAACCTAGACCCTTCTGACTGAGGGCCTACAAGTGTGTTAGTCTTAGCCTCTTGTTATTCTTGTTCATTTCACTTCGGGACTATCGCTCAGTCTGAGGGCTATTGTTTATGTTCTCGGTACTGCAGGACGGGTGGTCATGCCTTAAAGGGGTATTGTATTGTATTGTATGGTTCCTGTGCTGAAACATATTGACTATTAACTCTTGTCAACTGTCTGTTGATTGATCTCTATACAACCTACTCATTTAATTTATAACTGTGCATGTGTATTTCCCTTGCCTGGTAATGAACAGAGAACCCAAATATACTAGCAGCTCCTGGTGGGGGCTTGTCTCGGATTCCTCTGTTCAACAAGCCCATGGGTCACAAGAAGAGAGATTGGAACCTATTGCTGTCATTGTATGTTGCCGGGAAGAGAACGGACACCCAGACTTGTGGGACAGGTGGAGCAAATGTTAGTCAGACACTTCCCAATGGACAAGTGTGTATCCTAGACATGAAGTGTCTGTGTGCAACTCACACCTATGTTGTGACTGAATGGAGGAAAGGGGTTAACGCCAAGAACAGAGTTTCTGCCTTGCTAAATTAATTGAAGAGCAGCTCATATGGTCCAACCGACCAGAGCCAAACCCAGAAAGTTCAGGGAGGGCCTTACCTGATACAGATGGATCGACTTTAGCTGCTGCTTCTGAGGTACTGCAGACCACCAAATTGACTTAACTTGGAAAGATCCTAGAGACGCTACTAAAGAACTCTATCAGAACTACCAGTCACAGTTTATCGGAAATTTAGATTTTTTTTCCAGTAAGAACCCCAGCCCATTTGGAGAGGATGACTTTTTTTTTTTTTACTTGGAAAAAAACAACTTTATTGATATAACACGCATTTTACAAGTCACTTGGGTACATATAACCACAGAAGGTCAGATAAATAGTGTGCCATTGAAATTAAATATGCAGAAATATTACAGGGCATGCATATACATACATTCACATGTCATAAGTTATGCAACCTTACAGAACAACATATAAATATACCGTTTTTTGTTTTTTGTTTTAGTTTTGGTGTAGGGGAACGCTGCACTGGGTTTGGAACTATTATACACAGGTCTCCCCGTCCTCCAACCATCTGTCCCAGATCTTTGAATATTTTTGCGCGGATCCCCTGTGTGTGTAGATCAGTTTCTTAAATGGCAGGGTGTCATTAACTGCTTTTTTCCACAACTGTAGTGTGGGGGGCATATTCTGCATCCATCTCTGTGCTATTACTTTGCGTGCTAAGAATAATGTTTAAAAAATGAAAATTGTGTGGTATTTGTCCATCTCCACATCTGGCAAAAGCCCCAAAATATATAACTTAGGGTCCAGCACCACAGGGGATCTCATATTATCATGGAGGAAACGGACAACCTGCATGCAATAAGTTTGAACATGTGTGCAGCTCCATATGAGATGGTAAAACGTGCCTGGGTCAGCTCTGCAAAGGCGGCACGTCGGGTCCGGCGAGTGCTGGAACTTTGCCAATCTCACCGGTGTCAGATAGGCTTTGTGTACTATATATAGTTGTGTCAGTCTAACCGACAGCTTGGGGGACACCGTCTTGGTTCCCTCTAAAATCTCGCTCCAGTCAGCGTCATCTATAAGTCCTATGTCCTGTTCCCATACTGTTTTGGCCTTGTGTGAAATAGCTGTTGCACCTCTTTGTCTTATTGTATAATATAGGGGTGATATAAGTTTGGAGGGGTCATCTCCCATAACTATACTCAGCACGGGGGGGGCTCCATCTCTACATTCAAGCCGGGCAACTGGGCTCTAAGTGCGTGGCGGAGCTGTAGGTATTTAAACGCTAATTGGTGTGGAAGGGAGAACTCCTCCTTGAGGGTCTGAAACTGCTTGATCCCGGAGGTGGACAAGACCTGATGGAGATACAATATTCCATGTCTAGCCCAAACTATCGAATTTAGAACCGTTTCCAGTTCCGGCATATGACTGTTAAGCCACAGTGGGGTGTGGGAGTGAAATTTCCCCACATTCTGCTTCTTTAGGGATATTTCCCATACCCTTTGATGATGTAGTAACACGCCCGCATTGTGCCGCGTAGAGGGACCTTGTGTTTTTTTTCCCCCTAAGTATAGCCTGAATGGGTGTATACGCCGGGTGTCCCGGTTTGTCACAAACCAGAGATCTATACCGTTGCATTTCTGACATGTGGAAGTGGTACATGTGGGAAAGCTGCAAGGCTAAATAATAGTCCTGCAGGTCCGGGAGAGATACACCCCCCATATCTGTGGGGTTTTTAAAGGTCCGCCAGGCTAGCTTGTGTCTACTGTTACCCCAGACAAACAAATTTAGGATAGCTTCCATCTGTTTAAATATTTTTAGGGGAATATATAGGTGGGCATGCCATATCAGATAAAGAATTCTGGGCAGTATGATCATTTTGATTAAATTTACATGCCCCATCACCCCTAATGGCAACCTGGACCACGTCTCTGTTTTATCTTTTAATAAGTTAAACAAAGGGCTTATGTTCAGGGGTGTATAGTCTACCAGGTCCCTAGTTACCTCCACCCCCAAGTATTTAATCTTGGATACTCTAGCGAGCGGTAGCGGGGGAGTTGTGAAAGGGGGAGGGAACACATCGATTGGAAGAATCTGAGACTTGTCCCAATTTATGTGCAAGCCTGAGTATCCCCCCCATTTGTTTAATAAGTCTTAATGCTGCTTGGAGTGATGGTCCCTGGTCTGCTAAGTATAGTATGGTGTCATCAGCATACATTCCTATTTTATCGACCATAGGGCCCCGGCGCAGACCCTGAATATCGGGCAATGGCCAGTGGCTCCGCTGCCAGCGCATACAGCAAGGGAGATAGGGGACACCCCTGGCGAGTACCTCTCTCAAGTGGGAACTGTTCAGAAAGCCATCTATTCACGAAGATTCTCGCCCTGGGCGTCTGATATAGCAGCTGTACCCATTTTATGAAGTGTGTCCCAAAACCATAATTATGCAGACATTCCCACAAAAATGGCCATTGCATGGAGTCAAAGGCCTTAGCTGTATCTAACGCCACCACCACCCTCATTCCTGAGTTATCGTGTCGGGCTTGAATATTCATGTAAAGTCGCCTAATGTTCATGGGCATATTTTTCCCCGGCATAAAGCCCGTTTGGTCCGCATGAATTAAAGTTAGAATAACAGTGTTTAACCTAGAAGCCAGGACTTTAGCTAAGATTTTAATATCTACCTGTAAGAGTGAGATAGGCCTGTAGGCTTCAGGGAGATGCGGGTCCTTTCCTGGCTTAGGGAGAACTATAATTTGGGCTTCCTGCATGGACTCGGGGAGTGAATTCTGATCAAATATAGACTGATATAAGACTTTCAACTTGGGGACCATTATATCCGAGTAAGTAGCATAAAATTCAAGGGGCAAACCATCCATCCCTGGAGCTTTAGATTTAGCTAGCTGTGCGATCACTTCCGTAATTTCGTGTTCAGTAATAGGAGCTTCAAGTAGCTCAACTTGTTCTCGATTCAGCTGGGGGAACTGTATGGAAGATAAGTACGCTCTAATTTCTCCCTGCGTGTACGTATGGTGGGATTTATATAGATTGCTATAGAATTGTTGAAATTGAGCTGCCACCTGTTCTGGGTTCGTTATAGTACACTCGTCTGGGTCAACAAGTGACACCACGACTGGGGGCTTATCGTCCATGTGAGCCAAAAAGGCTAACAGTCTCCCCGCCCTTTCACCTTGCTCATACACCCTCTGCTTGCAAAAAAAAAAAGGAGAGGATGACTTTGACACCTGGAGTGGGAGGTAGTCGATACTGTGAAGAGACTGTGGTGGAGAGCTTGCAAACCCCGGCTTCAGACCTCACTCTGAATTTGAAACGAGACAAACCAGGAAACGCTGTTGACGAGTGTTTAGAAGTATTATGAGAAATGTTTGGCACAGTTGAGAATTGCACCGAATTGACATACCTGTTTGAGCACGCTTACCATCAAGAGAGGGAAAAGCTGTCAGATTATGTTAGAAGGCTGGACAAGTTCCTTCATCAGGTGATAGTGCAAGGATGTATGAAGGCAGATGATGTCAGAAAATGCTTAAAAGAAGCAAGCTGAGGGCTCCTACTTACATTTCCCAGACGGCATCTGATGATGAAGGAAACTCTAAAGCTAAAGCTTTGGTTCCCACGGATGCCAAAGCTCAGGCCCTATGCAACTAGCCCAGGCTCAGGCCACCATTCAACAATCTTTCTGTGAGGACAATTCATGGAGGATCACACTGCAATGCACAAGTCAATGACTGATGTAGCGATACCCCCGAAGGAGCAGCTTAAGTTTGTTCAGTCCGTTACTCTGCTTTTCAACCCCAAAGAACTGCCTCAGCCCCTCTGGCACACCTAGCAAACAGTGTACTTGCAAACACAGTAAAACAGACACAGATGTAGTGAACAGGAAGTTTACTAGGAGACTTTCCACAATCAAACAGTGATCTGGTAACTCAATAGTAAAGAATGGCAAATGGCCGCCCGCCCTATTACACAATGACGGCGGCAAAGTGGTTTGATAATCCTGATCGGACGTCATATGACATGATCAGGATTATCCGCTATTGCGCGCCCACCACGGCGATCGGGGGTGACGCTTGTCCCTCGGACACAGCGCATCCCCGATCAGGGTAAAAAGCCAATGAAACTGGCTGTTTACCATGTGATCGGCTGTGTCCAATAGCAGCCGGTCACATGTCAAAACAAATCGGGCATGCGCACAATGCGCGCCGCCGGGGGCGCGTAGCTCGCCGACCGGAGAAGGCGAGTGTCCCTCAGACACAGCGCATCTCCGATCAGGGTAAACAGCCAATGAAATGGCTGTTTACCCATGTGATCGGCTGTGTCCAATCACAGCCGGTCACAAGTATAAGCACTGTGGCGGTTTCCAGGGATCTCTCCTTCTCTCTCCTCACACACTGATCGTGTGAGGAGAGAGAAGGAGAGATTGGATCAGTGAGTAAAACTTTATTTTTACATGTACTGTCTGCACAACACGAACCCCCCCATCAATAAAGAGAACCTGCCACAGCCCATCATGATCTGTCACAGCCCATCAGGATCTGTCACAGCCCATCAGGATCTGTCACAGCCCATCAGGATCTGTCACAGCCCATCAGGACCTGTCACAGCCCATCAGAACCTGTCACAGCCCATCAGAACCTGTCACAGCCCATCAGAACCTGTCACAGCCCATCAGAACCTGTCAGCCCGTCATCGGTACCGCCATCAGCACCGGTACCGCCATCAGCACTGCCACCGCCATCAGCACCACCGCCACCATCTGGATCTGACAGCCCATCTGTCACACAGGCCGCCATCAGTACCACTAACGGTGCCGCTATTAGTACCACCATCGGTAACATCTGGATCTGACAGCCCATCTGTCACACAGGCCGCCATCAGTACCACTAACGGTGCCGCTATTAGTACCACCATCGGTAACATCTGGATCTGACAGCCCATCTGTCACACAGGCCTGCTATCACTACCGTCGCACAGTCCCGCCATAAGTACCGTCACACAAGCCATCAGTAACCTGCCAGTACCATCACACAGGCCCACCATCAGTGAGCTGTCAATAGCACCACCAGTTCCATTACACAGGCCTGCCAAAAGTACCATTATCATGTCCCAAAGAGTTTACACAGCTGAGAAGGCATATAACATCCTTATGAAAACTGAAGGTATACAGGTCCAAAAAACGTCGCCCCAGACCTGTATTTCCACCTCTGCGCTATAGTTCAAATGTCAGAACCCTATCGGAGCTGCCACTTTATAAAAAAGTATATAAAGACTGAATTCACCAAGGGAAAATTAAAGATGAATAGTGGCGCTGATCCCCAGGTGGTGGGGAAATGTAGAACACTCCTATACAGCCAGTGAACTGGGTATGGATGTGTACTAGATGATACACGCTAATGAATCAATTACTACTAAATTAGGAAAATAAATATTATTGCCCAAAATTAAATTATATATCTGAGCTAATGAACTGCAAACAGAATTAATTAATGTATATATACAAATCACTCTGTGAGAGTGGTACCAGATATATATATCCAAGAAAACTCTATGAATACTGAAAAGAAAAATGCAGCAACCAAAAAATGTGTACTGAATAGTCCCTATAAACCGTGAAACAAAAAATATAGAAAGTCCAAAAGAAAAGTCCAACAGAAGTGAAGGTGACTCCAAAAACTGCTCAGCTGCGTCTCAAACCATCCACCACACCTCTGTGACGTGATTCCACTCCCTTCTGAAATTCAAACTCACCAGCTATTAAGGCCTCTCACTCTCGTGTTTTCCCCATACACATCCACTGCTCCATAGATCAAACGATTTCCTCTAGCAGCGGCCCCCAACGGGCCAAATCGAGCTTGAATCAGCAATAGATGCAGATATTCTCAGTCAATCGACCTCCGGTATTCTCCACACTAGGTCACCCGATATCCGGCAAGAAATCTACGATCGGATTTCACAGCGGTTCCCCGCAATCGCGTGACTGGCCGGCTCTCTCTGGCTGACATCAGTGGCAGTGGTGTATTTAGGTTTTGTGCTGCCCTTTTCCCTCACCTGTATTGTGAAATAACCCTTTTCCGTCACCTGTATTGTGAAATAACTCTGGCCTGCGGTACCTTCCGAAAAAATAGGAAGGGCTTCCCACAGAATTTACTAGCAAAACGGCTACAAAAGGGGAAGCCGCATTCATGAGGAATGAGGAGGTGTTGGCCATGAAGTGGTGGGACAAGAAGGATGTTCACATGATGACTACCATTCACAATGACACATTGGTGGAGGTTCAGAGAAGATGCGGCCCCGTAGTAAAGCCTGAATGTGTCCATGACTACAATCTGTATATGGGGGGGGGGGGGGGGTGGATTTAAATGACCAGATGCTACAACCATATTTGTCAACCCGCAAGTCCAAATATTGGTATAAAAAAGTTGCATTTCATCTGTTTCATATGGCCATGTTCAATTCATTTGTCTGCTATCAAAAATCACCTGAAAACCAACCCATTACCTACCTCAAATATATTGAAAACATTGTCTCTGCCCTTATTTACCAGCAAGGACCCACCCCAGGAAGCATTCGCTCTGATAGTGTGAGTCGACTTCATGAGCAACATTTTCCCTATAACATTCCCCCCACAGAATACGGAAGAAGACGCCAAAAGAGATGTCGTGTATGTTCAAGTGGAGGAGCTAGAAGAGATACAAGTTATTATTGTCCCCAATGTCCCTCCCAACCTGGCCTGTGTATCGGTGATTGCTTCAAAAATGATCACACATCCATCAGATATTAGTTCCCCTTATAGTAACAGACTGCCATTTCCCCATTTCAATTACCTGTGTGCATCATTTGCCTGCCACCATGTTTCTACCTTCCATGTTAACTAACCCTGGCCTGTTTACCGACAATGTCTTTGCCTGCCGTTTTAACCACATTTCTGACTTCCACGTGCACCGACCTCAGCCTGTTTACCGACAATGCCTTTGCCTGCCGTTTTAACCATGTTTCTGACTTCCACGTGCACCGACCTCGGCCTGTTAAATCGACCATGTTTTTGCCTGCCACTTGGACTGATCTTTTGCCCGTCTACTTCAGTACACAGGGGTCTCACATATGTGAGGGGCTTCAGAATAGCGTTCTGAGTAGAGAAAATCAGTTTTTGGTTTTCTGTGTTCCCAGAACAGGGTCTGGTTGCCCGGAGGCTTCAAAGAGATTTGGGTGGGAGAAGCCTCTACTCCTGTCCCCCTGGCCCTAAGCTTGATGGTCCTTCCTGCTGCTTGGACCAATACTTTGGCTGTGTTGACAATATCTCGGCCTGCAGCCTCTACTGACTATAGACAGTATTTTTGCCTGGACATCTCTGCCTGCTACCTGGACCAATGCTTTGGCTGTGCTGACAGTATCTCTGCCTGAACTAACTATGGACGGTATTGCTGCCTGGACGATTGCTTTTGCTGTCACTGACCACATCCCTGCCTGCTGTCTGGACCGATGCTCTCCTCTGTGGACCACTACACTACTAAAACCACAGGTAATCTTTTGTTATTTGGTATGCACATGTTATGTATTAGAAATATGAAGGGCCTTCAAAAATATGATCGGTAGTCATGAAATTATGTGTGCAACGACTGGAGGTGCTATTTGGATGTTGGGCCTCTGTATGTGGCCAGGCTGTGTAAAAGTGTCACACATGTGGTATAGTTAAACTCAGGAGGAGTAGCAGAACGTATTTTGGGGTGTCATTTTTGCTATGTACATGATATGTGTTAAAAATACTTATAAATCGACAACTTTGTGTAAAAAAAAAAAAAAATGCGTTTTCATTTTTTCCCCACGTTTTCCGAAAACTTCTGGAAAAAAATGAACTGTTCAAAAGACTCATTATGCCTCATAGATTATACGTTGGGGTGTTTGCTTTCCAAAATGGGGTCATTTTGTGGGCGTTTCCATTGTCCTGGTGCTCCAGGGCCTTCAAAAGGGAGATAGGTTGTCATGAAATTATATGTGTAATTTTGCTCCTAGAATGCCTAGAGGTGCTACTTGGATGTTAGGCCTCTGTATGTGGCCAGGCTTTGTAAAAGTCTCACACATGTGGTATTGCCATACTCAGGAGGAGTAGCAGAATGTATTTTTGGGTGTAGTTGCAAGTATATGCATGCTGTGTTCAAGAAATAACCTGTCAATACAATAAGTTTGTGTAAAAAAAAAAAAAAAGTCTTCATTTTCCCAAGAATTGTGGGAAAAAATTACAACTTCAAAAAACTCACCATGTCTAAATACCTTGGAATGTCTACTTTCCAAAAAGGGGTCATTTGGGGGGTATTTGTACTTTCCTTGATTGTTAGTGTTTCAAGAAATGAGATAGGCCTTCAGTACATCAGGTGTGATCAGATGTGATCTATTTTCATTGATTTGCACCCTTACTTGTAGACTCTATAACTTTCACACAGACTAAATAATATCCACTAACTTGGGTTATTTTTAGATATGTAGCAGTATAAATTTTGGCCCAAATTTATGAAGAAAAATGACTTATTTGCAAAATTTTACAATAGAAGCTAAAAAAAAGTTTTTTTTTTTCAAAATTTTCGCTCTTTTTTCGCTTATATCGCAAAAAAGAAAAAACACAGCGGTGATTAAATACCACCAAAAGAAAGCTCTAGTTGTGAGAAAAAAATTATACAAATTTTGTTTGGATACAGTGTAACATGACAGAGTAATTGTCATTCAAATTGTGAGAGTACTGAAAGCTAAAAATTGGTCTGGGCGGGAAGGTGTTTAAGTGCCCTGTATTGAAGTGGTTAATAGTGTTAATCAAACCCAAAATGCAGACTTCAAAATAACACAAACAACTTAAATAGGTCTAGAGTGGCCTATGCACTCAGGCATATAGGGCAACTGATCTGACTTAACAACAGTCTGTCTATTTAAATCCTAAAATCACAGACCCAGGCAATTAAATGTGAGGCAATAGGCTACAAATGCAATTTATCACGTTAAAATTTAACGTGAGAGTTCCCCTTTAAAAAAGGTAGTCACTAGGATCACTAAATTACTGATACTGAAGGAGTAACAGAAAGGGTCCTCACAATGGAGATATCCAACACTAGCCTGACGTTGGTGCACTTGGTGTCTTGTTGAGCGGGATAAACAAAGGGGTACTTGAAAGTATCCAGGTAGGCAAAAAATTAGATGTAGGATGCTTACAGTATCCTGGTAGGCAAAGTGGAATGTGTTGACTGTTCAGCAGGGTGCAAGTGTTCCTACAAATGTGGGCACTGGTGAGGCAATGGTGCCTGACTTCAGTGTCTTTAAAGGTGGGCAAACGCCTGTTCACCCGTCCTGCGACCAAAGGATCAAGCAACCAGTTCCCACGAAAGGCCCAACTGGCCATCCTGTAACCAGATCAGCACACGCCCTCAGGAAGACCTGGAGATATAGCCGGGATCCCTCTCAGGCTGGATGTCCGTCGCCGTCTGACTCCTGGAACTGTGACAGGATCAGCACACCGACCTCTGGAGCTGTGGCAGGATCAACACAACGACCTCTGGAACTGTGGCTGGATGGATCCCTTCTGTGGGTAACAGCAGCCCCTCAGTTCATGTCTGTCTCTCTTACTCCCTCCTCAACTGAGAAACTCCTCAGAACACAAAATGGAGTCTTTAGTTTCCTGCCAGCAGAGCATGCTGGGATTTGTATTTCTCACTGTATACCAGTCTATGGGGCAGTTTTGTGAGGGAACTGCATGTCCTAGAATTCATTGAAGCTCTTTCTGCAGTTCAGTACAGTCTCTCCCATTGACTGTTGTAACTGTGCCTTTAATTGGCTTTCTTCTTCCTGCCAATATGGACACAAGAGAGGCTACTGAATGACAGCTCTGTGTGTGTCAGCTCACATTACAGTAAACTCAGTCAGTGAAAACAGGAAGAAGGGGGGGTGAAAAAGCCCATGCAGACATGACAGCCAGCTCTCTCCCCTCTTTTAGGCTGGAAAGCCTATGTACATGCAGTCATCTGTTAATGTACATGCAGCCCATCTGTGATAATGTAAGTCTTTGGCTGCAATACCCACTACATTGAGATCAAACAGCATCAGCCCTGACCACAGAGAAGGGAGGACTTATTGGTTCAGGCTGACTGTGCCATCAGTGTGGAGAACCCGGGCATTTCCAAGCTCAGTGTATATCTTGAGGTACAGCTGCTGTCCTCACCGATGAGTTAGTACAAGCTTTGAAGAAAACTGTTCTTCCCAAAGCCAGCGGGAAACTTCAGGAACGCAAAGACAACTTTGTGCTCCACTTCTACAGGAACACAGACTCTGGAATCTAAAACCAAACATTTTTCGGTAACTGTTCTGTAGGACCCGCCCACTTTCCAACTCCTCTGGTTGACTTTTAAGAGCAGGAAGTTGATGCACAACGCTCTTCAAAATCCAGGAGGAATCCTTTAAAGAAAGTACCATAATCGGCAAAGGCCCAAATCCGAACTTCCAAGCCTAACCCAGACAGACTTCCAGATGAGCTCCGCACCAGTTATCTCTATACAAGTGGAGGGTGTGTACACCAAAGCACTGTTAGTCATGGGGGAGCAGGAGCTGCTTTATAGAGACTTTTACTAACATTTGAATAACACACCGCTGCAGAAACTGGAAGAACTAAAGGTTTAGGGTATTGGGACCCAGACGTTCCTGTATGATGGATATATCCCTATTCGTCTGACTGACTTTCAGTCCCTCCCTCACCGGTAAGGCAGAAACGTTTGACACACTTGTGGTGGTCTGTTCTCGGCCACTTGGGGCTAGGCAGAGTTCTTTGTTTATTGGAACAAATACTGACCTAGTTAGATTATTTAGCCCACTAGCTGTGCAGAATACTGTGCCCATTGAAAGTATCCATCCCCAATTATGCCAAGCTTTTCAGCGAGTTGTCAAAGAGCAGAAGGCTGCAGAAGAGGAAGTAGGGAGATTCTGGAAGAGTGGGCCTGAAGAAAAGGTGCTTCAGCCTGGTGAAGTTTTTTGTTTGAGAGCTAGAGTTAGGCTTACTTGAGATCAGCCAGACCCATTTGTCATTCTTGAATCAGATCCTTGCCGAGGTGAGAATAGGGTGGATATAGTACCAGAAGTAATGTCTATTAAAGCCCTACAGCACAACAATGGCAGAGTGCTTGTGAGACAGAAGCAAAAATACAGAATCACCTCGGGTGCTCCTAGGGCAAGTAAATACGGCCCTCCTGTAACTGCCACCGACCTAACAGAGGATGCATCCTCCATCAATCCCCAGGATTCCCCACTACCAGCAGAGTGGAAGTTCATGAACGACTGCTGTACTGGCAAAAAATCTTCTCCAAGAATGATGTTGAATGCATAGCACAGCATCTGCTTTGGCTTATTGAAGATAAACCTTTCAGGAGGAGCCGGCCTGGCAGATCCCTTAGAGACCTTGGAGGATCTCAGGGAGCAGTTGGCAGAGCTGAAGAAAGCGGGTATCATTAGAGAGTCCAGAAGCCCTTACGTATCCTGCATTGTGGTGGCGAGGAAGAAAATGGAACCCTGTAGATGTGTATTGATTAAAGGACTCTCAATAGAAGAACAATGACTGACCAATATACCATCCCCAGAATTGAGGACACACTGCAGTGTCTGTCGGGGGCCAAGTGGTTCAGCTTCTTGGACCTGAAAAGTGGATGCTACCAGATCCCAATGCATCCTGATTGGAGAGAGACTTTGCTGGTGTGAGGAAGTGTGCACAAGAGCTGTGTGGAGCCGAATAGGCCTAGACAGGAGCGGGGTAGACCGGACACTCTTCAACATAGGCCTTTGAAAGTGGCCCAGATGCCTTTGAGAGCTGCAGGTTGATCCTGCTAGGCAGAATTCTGTAGCTAGTATTAACCCAAGTTCAAGTGATCCAAGGATGGAGTTTGCTGCCCAAGTTCAACTTCATTATTTAAAAGGGAAATACATCTTACAACCCCCCCCCCCCTTTAAATTGACTTGTCTTCAATTCCAAATCTTAAAGTGGACCTTTCCCATCTATTAACCACAAATCGAGCATATATCAAAGAGAACTCTAAATCAATTTGCCACTAAAACAAAAAGGAACTATCATGTTTCTTCACATCTTAAAAGGCACTGCACCCTTCACTGTGTGCCAACTTAAGGACCCCAACTAAGCCAGAAGAACCAATCTGATAGTTTATTTGTGGGTAGGAGATTTGACAAACTCCCTAGCATAAACCTAGACCCTCCTGACTGTGGGCCTACAAGTGAGTTAGCCTCTTGTTATTCTTGTTCATCTCACTTGGAGAAAATCTCCCAGTCTGAGGGCTATTGTTTATATTCTCATTCCTGCAGGACGGGTGGGCATGCCTTAAGGGGGTATTGTATTGTTCCTATGCTGAAACGTATAGGACTATTAACTCAACTGTCTACTGTATTGATCTCAACACAGCCTACTCATTTATTTTATAACAGTTTGTGCATATTTTCCTTGTGTGACAGCTGGAAGACTTTCTGGCCAATGTATTACAGTGGTTTCAGCAGGGGTGAAGCTCTGTCAAGGGCCTAGTGATGAACAAAAAACCCAAATATACCAGCGGCTCCTGCGGTAATAGTGCTACAATAGAAATGAAAGGCAAGATATTTGTGTAAAGATAAAAAAATATATAAATTCTCTTTTTATGAGTGTTCACAAATACTTTCTTCTCAGCTGCAAAAGAACTGGCAGGGAAGAAGCAGCAGCAGCAGCACACTGAACTTCCCAGTAAAAGGCTGCGTGGGGGGGCACATCAGGTCAAGTCTGATCATTGGCGGAGAGCAGGCTGAGTTATCAGCATAGATAGAGAACTGACCATGCTTCTGGCTCTGATTCCTGCTGGCCCTCCACTCTCGTCCATCCCACAAGAGCATGGATGGACCGGAGAGGAGGAGGGCCAGTGGGGATGAGCACACTATACACAGGACTCAGGGGAAGAGCTCCAGCGTGTTCTAACAAGAGCCAGAACCCACATGAGCTATTCCAGAGGATTTACATAGATGTGGTCCAGGGGCATGCCTGTATTCTGTAGCTCTGGAGAAAGCACACGGTCTGCAAGGCAGGGACGTGTTTGCCATCTACCCTTCACCTGTCAGCAGCCGATGGGTAGATTGCGTGTGAACGGTTGCTGACTCCTGGTCTAAGATAGTCAAATATCAGAGATCTTTTTTTATCCTGGACTCTTTACTCCCTCCAGAAAGCCCATCATATGGATGTTGTTTTACCTCAAGCAGTCTTCCATGTGTCCCAGCTTAGATATACAGTAAGCTCAGTTAAAGCGTTTGTTAGCCTAAAAAAAAAAAAAAAAGAAAAGAAAAAGGAAAAGAAAAGGATCCTGTTCTTTTAAAGCAGGTTATACAGCACAGTGCTCTTGTGCTGTGTAATTTGGTCCCCCATATCACCTGAAATACCTGTCTGATCCTGCCTGGCTATGCATTCCCCTCTGTAAACTGACCACGGTTCATCATGGCTGCTAAGCCCTGACATCGTGGTCAGTTTATGTGCCTCCGTCATCTGCAGCCCTTCCCTCTGCTCTTCTGTGTCCTCTTCTGTTCTTTTCCCCCTCCCCTCCCTGTCTGTCAGCTCTGTGTGTGAGCCGTCCCTCCCTTCCCCATGTAGCACCGTTCAGAGCAGTAGCAAAATTACTGCTCACAATCACTGCCAGCCCACCCCTCTGCCAGGATAACCCGTAGTGTACACTGTATGCCATTTTGTAAAATTCATCTTTAAATACTTTATTTCTTCTCCTCGATCAGCGGTCATGTGACCACCCGTCGCTCTCTTCCTCTGATGTATGTACTACAGCGGGAGGTCACAAGACTGCCCAGCAGATGTCAGAGGACGATCTCGGCCCCTCCCTCTGTAGTAGTACATACATCGGAGGAAAAGAGCGACGGGCGGTCATGTGACCTCTGATCGCGGAGAAGAAATAAGGTATTTAGAAGATGTATTTTACAAAACGGCATACAGTGTATTATACAGGTAAACCTAGCAAAGGGGCTGGCAGTGATTTGTGCACTGCATATTACTTCCTAGAGCAGAGGTAGGCAACCTTTTCGGAGGTTGAGATTGCCAGGACTGGGCTCAGCCCTTCCTTCTCAAAGCTGGCCGCTCAGCTGTCGGCTAATTGCCAGCTCCTATCTCTCCACAGTGACTCACCTGTTGATATCCTGCTCGTCAGTCTTTCCTACTTAAGCCATCGAGTCCAGATGATCTCTGCCTTCGCCTTGGTCGCATCTCTAGAGATGCTCTCCTGTGTTCCTGTTAAAGACTTGCTTGGTTGACATTCCTTCTGGCTCCAGATCCTGCTTGCTATTCTACTACGCTCATCTTTGGCTTCCTGACGTTTTGGCTTGTCTGACTATTCGTTCCGGTTCCTGAACTCTGGCTATGTTTTGACTACGTTTACTCTGTTTACCTTTTTTTATTATTATTAAACAAGTGTTATTTAACTTTACTTCTGTCTCAGTCTGATTCATGGTTTCTGACAGAGATCTACCTGGGCAACATGTAGGAAATCAACAATCCCCAGCGGGAGGGGGGGTTGGGGGGTTGGGGCGTTGGCGTCGTTCTTTAAAAAACAAACAAAGCATTCAGTTAAAAAAGGGCCAGTTCCCACTGCTGCAATGTCAGACATTGCATGTGATTCGCACCGATGTGCAAATCACATGCAATGTCTGCGCGATGCGAATTCAGCCATACAGAAGCATTTGGACCAAACTCATGCAGGACCCTTTTTTGGTCCACACCAGAGTCGGGCTGCATGGGTGTTCACACCCATGCGATCCGATCCTGTCCGAATTGACAGCTCGCACTGCGATATGCAAACCGATCTGGGGATGTCATTAACTTTGTATTGACACTCCCAGCGGTTCACAAAGGGCAATGTGAACCGCCGGCGGGAGACGTGATGCGGGAACTGTACTGAATTTGCAGGGTTCCCACATCGCTACAGTGTGAACCAAGCCTTAGTGTGTCACAAGTAGTGTCTTCTGCCCCACTTCAAATCACTCACCCTCACCACAGTAGTATCCTCTGCCATCCCCTCCTCCACAGCGGTGTCCTCTGCCTTCTTTCACATCATCCCCCCCCCCCCAGTAATATACTATGCCCCCCCCCACTGTAGTGTTCTCTGCCCCCCCACACACACACGGTAGTGTCTTCTGACCCCCCTAACAGTAGTGTCCTGTGCTCCGCCCAAAGCATTGTCCTCTCCCCCCATTGTAGTGTCCTCTGCCCCCCCATAGCAGTGTCCTCTGCACACACACCCCCCACACAGTAGTGTATTCTGCCCCCCTCTGTAGTGCTCCCCAGAGCAGTGTCCTCTGCAGCCCCCTACCCCCAACAATAGTTTCCTCTGCCCCCCCCCGTAGTGCCCTCTGCCACCCCATAGCGATGTCCTCTGTATCAACCCCCCCAATATTGTTCTCTGCAACCCCCCCCACATTAGTGTTGTCTCCTCTGCATAGCACTATCCTCTGTTTCTATCCTCCCAGTAGTGTCCTCTGCCCCTCTATAGCTGTTTCCCCTGTCGCTCCCAACACACAGCTGTAGGTATCTCTCTCCTACCTTACAGCATCTGTACATCACAGAGGAGTTGAGAGGCTGCACTGTGCTGAATGAGGGCGGGACTGGGAGTTGCTTTAGTTAACTTGTTATGTTAACAAGCTGATTATTGGTTGCTAGGACCGCCAAAAGGTAACTAATGCAGCCCCCAGTCCCGCCCTCCATCCAGCACGGCTTTGCCTCTCGCTCATCTCTGCTAGTGAAGGGAGAGCAATGTCGGAAGAGACAGAGGGAAGCATCGGCACACATCCCTGATCGATATCTACCTGTCAGGTTCCCGAAATCGACAGGTAGCTGACCCGGATCCTAGAGGGTGCACAATGTCTTCTAAATCACAAATTTGTTGTTCTGCTAAAGTAGCTTTCTTTCACCTGCATCATATCTTGTTTAAGAAAATAAAGTCTACCCTACAGTCAGCCATACATTATACAATTGCATTGCACAACTTTGCTTTAGATTTACCAAAAAACATAATAGGAGTTCAAGCCTAAACACTTTCAGTTTGTATACAAACAAGAAGGCCCTTGCACTGCATAGCTGAAGGTAAATCTAAAGGAGATTCTACAGAAAATCATATAATGTATGACCAAGCTCATCAATATGTTTCATGAGAGTAGTCCAGCAATTTAGAATGGCCGCATTATCTGTGTTAGTGGTGGCTCCCTTTCTCCTAAAAGCTTGCCTCTCCACAGCAATATTAAGCTCCAGCTCGTCCTGTGACTTACCCCTGCACAGAGTGCGCTCCCTGCATGGCAGTGGGCATGTTGGTTGTATGGAAGGCTCACCCTCTGTGTCACAGTGGTGCTGGAGCGCCTTAAGCCGGCCATAGACGGTTTGAATCTTGGCCGGTTTGAACCATGTATGGGCTGAATGTGCCCAAGTTGATTGATTTTACATGCGAATATTGCTTCCTATGACCCCCCCCACCCTCCCGGCTGAGAGAACACAATGGTTCTGCAGGGGGGATTTCCCCATCAACACTGACTGTGTTGATGGGGCATTCGAGTGATTTTGAAGAAAATTGCTCTGTCTATAACCAGGCTTAGCCACCCCACGTCTCTTGGTAGTCTCCGCCATCTTGCAGAGGGATCTCCACCTGTCCGATCCTCACCATGGCTGTAGTTTCTGGTGATGCAGGGAAGCTGGAATATGCAGGATGGAACTAAAAAAAACCCAATATATTCACAAGGGGGTGGGATCACCCAGTAGTGTTGCTAGGTGACCCTGCCCCTTAGTTTATTTAGTGGCAGAGCTGTCAAACTGTGAGAGCCCTTGTTGGGTGTGGACTTTTTTTTTTTTATATATATTTTCGGGTCGGTGTTCATCGTTATTGAGGGTGGATCTACACCAGGGGCGTAACTAAAAAAAAAACAAAAGACTGTGTGTGCGTTTTTATTTACTTTTTGACACTTTTTTTAGTGGGGGCGGAATTTGGGGCTCACCTATTAAAAGGGGCTTCCAGATTCCGAAAAGTCACCCCCCGCATTCCCACAACCACCAGGCCAGTGTGGTGACATCAACATGGGGACAAGGTGCTTTGAGGGGAGCCCTCCTAGCCCAAAGCACCCCCCCATGTTGAGGGCATGTGGCCTGGTATGGTTAAGGAAGGGGGGCTCCCTCCCCCCCTCCTTTCCTGGCCTGCTAGGATGCATGCTCAGCTAAAGGTCTGGTATGGATTTGGGGTTTACGGTGTTTCATTTTAATTTTTGGCATGGAGTTTCCCTTAAAATCTGTACCAGGCCCAAAAGGGTCTGGTACATTTTGGAGAGGGGGGCTGTGCTTTTTTTGTTGCTCAATTTTTATTGGGGGCAAATGTTTTGTTTACATTCAGCTGTCGGTGGGGAATCCACTGACAGTTGATGAGTCATCAGTTGTTAAGGATGTGGCGGCTGGCTTGCTAGCCCGCTCCTTAACAGACAGCTATACGCTGGTTGTTGAGGATGCTGGCCAAGATGCTGGAAACCGGTGCTGAGCAGCGATTAACGTGACTGTGTGCTTTGCTGGCTCTCATCCTAACTATCCCATCGCACCTTCAGTGTCACTTGCAATTCTACTTCCTCCTCTCCCTTTCTCTGTCGGGGTCCCCCAAGGTTCTGTTCTTGGACTGCTCTTAGTTTTAATCTACACCTCCTCCCTGGGTCAGCTGATAGCCTCTCATGGCATTCAATCTCATTTCTTCACCCCTCAGCTCACTCCGTCTACTCACGCATCACTAACTTGCTAACAGACATATCTGTCTGGATGTCACTTCACTTCCTCAAACTCAACTTGTCCAAAACCGAGCTCATAATATTTCCTCCCCCCACGTGCACTTCCCCTGGCTTCTCTGTCAAGCGCAATGGCTCAACCGTCCACCCATCCTCGCATGCCAGGGTGCTAGGTGTTATATTGAACTCTAAACTCTCCTTTCGGCCCCACATCCAATCACTTTCCATGGCTTGCCGTATCAACCTCCCCCATCAACCTCCGCATCAACCTCCGCAACATCTCCAAACTACCTCCCTTCCTAACTAATGAATCCACAAAGCCCCCGATTCACTCCCTGGTTATCTCTTGACTTGAATACTGTAACTCCCTCCTCATTGGCTTGACTTTAAATAGGCTATCCCCCTTCACTCCATCATGAATGCTGCTGCCAGACTCATCCACCTTACAAAATGCTCAGCGTCTGCTAGCCCTCTCTGCCAAACCCTCTATTGGATTCCACTCACTCAAAAAATTAAATTCAAAATACTGACAATAACTTACAAAACTATCCACAATTCTGCCCCCAGCTACATCACTACTCCAAGTTGCTCCCAAGACCTCCTGCTCTCTAGCTCCCTCGTCACCTCCTCCCATGCTCATCTCCTGGACTTCGCCCGAGCCTCTCCCATCCTTTGGAATTCCCTACCCCAATCTGACTATCTCCAACTCTATCCACTTTTAGGCGATTCCTGAAAATGTTCCTCCTCAGAGAAGCCTATCCTGCCTCCACCTAACAACTGTGCTTTAATTTTCTTTCTCAGCTCATCCCCCACAGTTATTACCTTTTGTATCACTTTACCCTCAGTCTTAGATTGTAAGCTCTAACAAGCAGAGCCGATTCCTCCTGCATTTAATTGTATTGTAACTGTACTGTGTCTGCCCTCATGTTGTAAAACTGTTGGTGCTATATAAATCCTATATAATAACAATAATAATAATAATAACTTAGGAGCTTCTAGGAGCTGTCAGCTTTTTTTCTGCTGGCAAATCGCTCCAAAAAATGCAAAAAAAAAAAAAAAAAGCGTTTTCCAGCCCCTAGAAGCTGAAGCTTAAAAAAACATTTCTAGCCTAAAATAGTATGCAAGTATGCATAGGCACATAGGATAACCCTTTTTGCTACAAGGGGCAGAAAAAAAAACACTCAAAGCCGCTGCTGGGAGTTTAAAAATAAGCTAGTGTGCATTGAGCCTAAGGCAGTTACCCGACTTAGAGATGAGCCAAGTCACTTTGTGCAGTAAAAAAAGTGCAGCGTTCCTCTGAAAAGTTCTGCCCCGTTTCACTACATACTGTTGCCTGACATATGTTGCATTTAGGAGGGACACCGCTGTGCCCCTGCCCTCTCCACCAGTCCAGCGTACCTTTTACCTCACTCCCAGTAATAGAATGGGGTCCCTGACCTCCCCCCTTATTTATATGACAGGTGGGTAGGCTGGATCCAAAAAGCCCGGGAACAGCAGCACACAAATTAACACTTTCCCCAGCCTGGGCCAGCCACTAAAAGGAGCCATCTAAACTAACATTTTTGTGGGCAACCTGCCTACAATCTACTCTCAGTTCCAAATAGCTGTCTGCTCAGTAGGGATGCACTTCGTGTTCGAGTCGAACCCATGTTTGACTCGAACATCCTCTGTTCGCCGAATTGCGAAAGATATGGGCCGTTCGTGCCAAATTCGTGTGGCGCGTCATGGCCCATAATTCACTGC
This sequence comes from Aquarana catesbeiana, assembly GCF_042186555.1. NCBI lineage: Eukaryota > Metazoa > Chordata > Amphibia > Anura > Ranidae > Aquarana > Aquarana catesbeiana. The sequence continues at coordinate 261,323,309 of NC_133328.1, forward strand.
GGCATCGCAGTGCATTGCTGGCTGATGATTGGCCAAGCATGCACTATGACCCGCATGCTTGGCCAATCACAGCGCCGTCTGAACAGAGCCGTAACTGGCCAAAGCCAAGGAGGCTTTGGCCAATTATGACTCAGGGGATTTAGTACATGCCTCACACTATATAAGGCTGCCTGCACGGCGGCCCTGTGTAGCGTGTGTTCCGGCGTTGAGAGAGATAGACAGAGAGACAGTGTCATTTGATTTAAGTTAGATAGATTAGGCAGGACAGTCAGTGAGTTAGCTGCACTTACAGTGTATTGTATTATATATATATATATATACACACTGTATTCAGTTTAGCTAGATCCGTTCCTGTTATCTTGCTACTGACAGGCAGGCTTGTCTTGTTACTGTATTTACTGAAGAAAATTGCTGGTGTTCTTTTGATCCTATTAGTACCACAGTCAGGCAGCTAGACTATTTACAGTTATTGTAGTGCGTCCTCCTCACAGTGTTCAGTTAAAGCTACAAGTTAGTTTAGTGTGACCTCTGCACAGTGTTCAGCTAAAACTAGAATTTAGTGTAGTGCACAGTGTTTAGCTAAAGCTACAAGTTAGTGTAGTGCGTCCTCCTCACAGTGTTCAGCTAAAACTACAAGTTAGTGTAGTGCGAGCTCTGCACAGTGTTCAGCTAAAGCTACCTGTAGAAGGTTGGTGGTGTTTTCCTGATCCTATCACTACCACAGGCAGCTAAATAAGCTACAAGTTAGTGTAGTGCGAGCTCTGCACAGTGTTCAGCTAAAGCTACCTGTAAAAGGTTGGCCAACAAGGAGAGGCAGACAGTCACAAGCCAATAAAAGAGGGCAAGCAGGCTCTGTGTCTAGAGGCAACAGTGCTGGTCGTGGAGACGGTGCATCCTCATCAGCACGTGGCCGTGGGACCCGCTTGGCCTCTTTTTCGGCAGCTGCCCGTGTTAAGCCGCAACACGCGGAAGACTTGGTCGAGTGGATGACCAAGCCGTCCTCATCCTCCTCATCCTCTCACCCATGCTCAGGGTACTTTGTCTGGCAAAGCAGCTGCCAACGTGGCCTCTTCCCTCGGCTCAATGGCATCAGTGACTCCTTCCCTAGCTCCACCATGTCCTCCTGAGGAGTCTCTCGAATTGTTTGACCACAGTGTTGGGTAAATGCTCCAGGAGGATGCCCAGCGTTTAGAAGGCTCTGATGATGATACTGATCTAGATGAAGGCAGTAACGTGAGCACGGACAGAGGGGGTGCCCAAGAAGGACAGCAATCTGGCAGTCATGCTCCCCCTGCTGCAGCATACTGCCAGGTTTGCTCCAGTGATGAGGAGGGAGGGGATGATGAGGTCACTGACTCAACGTGTGTGCCTGATAGGAGAGAGGAGGAGGAGGAGGAGGAGGAGGAGGCACATCACCAACGAGGCAGGATGCCCTTCAGGGGCCAGCCTAAGGGCAGCACACTGACTGCATCACACCCCAAAGCTCTGCATGTGCAGGGCACTGCTGTCTCTGCGCGTTATTCCAAAAGTTCTTTGGTGTGGGCCTTTTTTGAGACGAGTGAACCGCTGCTATTTGCAACATATGTCTCAAGCGTATCTTGCATGGCCAAAACATCTCCCGCTTGGGCACCGCCTGCTTGACAGGAATGAAGGTGTAGAATTAGGTGCTGCACCGCCGAAAGAAGTTCGCTCCCAGCCATCCACATGCCCAGCGGTTGAATGCTAGCTTGGCAAAATTGCTAGCACTTCAACTGCTGCCTTTTCAGTTGGTAGACTCTGCCCCCTTCCATGAGTTTGTGGAATGTGCAGTTCCTCAGTGGCAGGTACCCAAACGCCACTTTTTCTCACGGAAGGCGATTCCGGCTCTCTACCGGCATTTGGAAGGCAATGTCCATGCCTCGCTGGACAGGGCGGTCAGCGGTAAGGTGCATATTACCGCTGACTCATGGTCCAGCAGGCATGGACAGGGACGCTACCTAAGTTTCACCATGCATTGGGTGACTCTGCTGGCAGCTGGGAAGGATGCAGGGCAAGGTGCAGTAGTGTTGGAGGTTGTTCCACCACCACGCCTCCAAAATGCCACTACTAATGATTGTGACACACCTCTCTCCTCCACCCCCTCCTCTTCTTCTTCCTCCATGGCCTCTTCCTGTGCTTTGTCCTCGGAACCAGCGGTGCTCCGTAGCCGTTCAAAGGGCTACGCAAGTATGCAGGCCAAAAGATGCCATGCGGTGCTTGAGCTGGTGTGCTTGGGGGACAGGAGCCACACTGGGGCAGAGGTTCTGTCAGCTCTGCAGGGGCAGGTTCAGAGGTGGTTGACGCCATGCCAACTTAAGGCAGGAATGGTGGTTTGCGACAATGGCACCAACCTCCTCTCCGCCCTCCGACAGGGACAACTGACCCATGTGCTCTCTTTGGCTCACGTCCTTAACTTGATGGTGCAGCGGTTCTTGGGCAGGTACCCGGGCTTACAGGATGTCCTGAGGCAGGCCAGGAAAGTCTGTGTGCATTTCCGCCGGTCATATAATGCCAGTGCTCACCTGGCAGACATCCAAAAGTAATTTAACCTGCCCAAGAACCGCCTAATCTGTGACATGCCCACCAGGTGGAACGCAACGTTGGTCATGCTGCAGCAGAGGGCCATCAATGAGTACCTGTGCGACTATGGCACCAGGAGGTTGTTTTTTTTTTCCCCACGCCAGTGGGCCATGATCAGGGATGCATGCACTGTCCTGTCACCATTTGAGGAGGCCACGAGGATGGTGAGCAGTGACAGTGCATGCATTAGTGACCCTGTCCCCCTTGTCCACCTGTTGGAGCACACGCTGCGTGGAATAATGGACAGGGCACTTGAGGCAGAACAGAGGCAGGAAGAGGAGGATTTCCTTATCTCTCAAGGCCCCCTTTATCCAGACAGTGTTCCTGCATGCCCGCCGATCACACAGGAAGAGGACGAGGAGGATTGTGTCAGTATGGAGGTGGAGCCTGGCACGCAGCATCAGCAGCAGTCTTTAAGGGATCAGTCCCAAGAAACACATGGACTTGTACGTGGCTGGGAGGAGGTGGCTGCGGACCATGTCGTCCTTTGTGACCCAGAGGACTCCGGACTGAATGCCTCAGCAAACCTACGCTGCATGGCCTCCCTGATCCTGCAAAGCCTGCTTAAGGATCCTCGTATTCGTGGTATCAAGGAGAAGGACCAATACTGGCTGGCAACCCTCCTTGATCCACGTTACAAGGGTAAGGTTGCGGACCTTATCTTGCCGTCGCAGAGGGAGCAGAGGATGAAACATCTTCGGGAGGCCTTGCAGAAAGGTCTGTGCAACGCATTCCCAGAGACTGGAAGGTTACAAACTCCTGTTTCTGGACGTGTTGCTGAGGTTTCGTTCAGTCAAAGAAGGAGCGGTGGAGAAGGTGGCCGTCTGGCCGATGCGTTCAGACAATTTTTTAGTCCGCAGCCCCAAGGTATGATTGGTTCCAGCAACCACTGCCAGCGTTTGTTTTACATGGTGCAGGAATACCTAGGGGCACGATCTGACTTGGACACCTTTCCCACCAAAAATCATCTGGGTTACTGGGTCTTGAGGATGGATCACTGGCCAGAGCTTGCACAGCATGCAATTGAGCTACTGGCCTGTCCTGCATCCAGCATTCTTTCGGAACGCACATTCAGTGCTGCTGGAGGCTTTGTAACCGATCACAGGGTGCGTCTGTCCACCGACTCGGTCGATCGACTGACCTTCATAAAAATGAATCAGTCTTGGATCACCACCAGCTACCAAGCACCTGATGCTGATGTAACCGAATAATTTTTTTTTAAATCTCAGATCCCTTCAAAGACTGCCTATGCTGAGTGACTATCCTGAGTAATTATCCTCTTCCTCCTCAATTATCATGCTGATAGCTTGTAAGAACATTTTTGGTTCTGGGCGCCGCCACCAGTGCCTAAGGCCCAATTTTTCAGCCCCTGTTCAACAGGGGCATGTAATTACAATTCTTGATCTAATATTTCACAGCAGGGCCCGTTTCTGCGCCCACCAAGATTAACTGAGGACTTACAGTGTTGTGCCACCAGCACCACCAAAGGCCCAATTATTCAGCCCCTGTTCAACAGGGGCATGTAATTAGAATTCTTGATCTAATATTTCACAGCAGGGCCCTGTGAGGGCTTACAGTGTTGAGGCCACAACAACACCTAAGGCCCAAATTTCTGCTGAGTATATAGGGCAGGCCCCTACTTTCAAACATCCAACTTACAAATGACTCCTACTTGCAAACGGAAGGAGACAACAGGAAGTGAAATGAAATCTACCCCATAGGAAGGGAAGTTCTCTCCTGTAAAAGTTAATATGGGAAAAACTTTTCTTCTTTCCACTGATGCTTTATCACCAATCCTTGTTTCACTAAAAACCCCAAATTTTCAAAAAACATTTGTCATTGGGACAAAAAGTGAGGTGAAATCTTCTGAAGAGGAGCACAGACAGCAAAACAAATGTCACAGGGGTGATAACCCTTCCCTATGTTTTCCAAAAAGCTTAAAAACAGATTTTTTCGCTGGAGCTACACTTTAAAAATGTACCAGTTCAAAATTACAAACAGATTCTACTTAATAACAAACCTACAGTCCCTGTCTTGTTTGCACCGCCTGTATACTGCTGTTCAGAGTATATAGGGCCTGGGGGCCCAACGCCTTTCCTTTTTTTAATTTGGGTGCGGGGTTCCCCTTAATATCCATACAGGACCCAAAGGGCCTGGTTATGGACTGGAGGGTACCCATGCCATTTGTCTCACTGACTTTCATCCATATAGCCAGGACCCGACATACATTAAAGCCGCAAGCAGTTTTTAAATCACTTTTTTAAATGACTTTTTTTCCTTTAAAAATGTCATTTTGTGCAGGGACTGTTCTAAGCACGGGAAACACACGCCACTTTACAGGCATACTATAGACACCCCCCAGATATGATATGTAAAGGAATATTTCACTTTTTTTTTTTTACTTTAAGCATCATTAAAATCACTGCTCCCGAAAAAACGTCCGTTTTTAAAAGTTTTGTTTGCATTTTTTGCAGGACCCAGGTCCCCAAACCCTTTTTAGGACAATACCATGCAAATTAGCCTTTAAAATGAGCACTTTTGATTTCGAATGCTCGAGTCCCATAGACGTCAATGGGGTTCTAACGTTCGTGCGAATTTTCAGTCCATTCGCAGGTTCGGGTGTTCGGCTCATCACTACTGCTCAGGTGAGTCAGGAGGGACACAACCTGGATGTCACCTGCAGCCAAATGCATCTCCACCATCAGGAGCTCTGGTGAAGACAAGGTGGTGCCTTTAGACCCTGCGTCTTGCTCCTTTTTTTTTTTTTGCATTCTTTATGTAGCGCTACACCCGTAGGAGCCGCTTAAGTTTGTTTAGTCTGTTACTCTGCCTCTCAACCCCCTCTGGCACACCTGGCAATAGTGTAAGTGCAAGGACCAATATGAGAAAAACACGTTATGATAAAACACAGAAATGATCTTTACTGCAATATTTCTGTGGAAAGTAACAAACAGTAACAGTATATATATTCAAGTAATCAACTGGAGATCAATAACTGCAATTAAGAGCAATATAGCTCAATGTTATATTCAAGGTGCTTTCAGGGAATTCCAAACCTGAGAATGCCCCCAAGAGCAGAGGCACACTTAATGGCAAATAAATCACAATACGACACTTTATATCGGATTGGTTACCTCTACTCAAATTTGGCTCTATGAGTCCAGGCAGAAAGAGAGCAGAAGACTGACCTTCTTTATGTCAGACCTCTCTCTTCTGTCTCCTGACACCACATTTTTAAGTAGATGTATTACTCGGTTTCTTGAATGATTACAACACTCCCTGCCTTTTGGGTACATGTGAGTGCTAATCAGAGAGTCAGATTAGGGGTATTTTTTGAATGTGCAACTTTCAGCCTTGACGCGTATGTACAGTAGTAGTTTCGTAGGCACTCTTTCAGAGCCACCAGGTTTTCCTGCTTCTAGAATAGTTGCACATTCAAAAAGGTACATAGGTCTGCTCGCATTATTTGCTCTTTTTGTTTACAGGATGGGCATCTCCCGTGGTAAGGGGAGAATACCGCACCTATTTGAACCATCACTTACAGTGTTATTAAGGCACGGAGTAAAATATTAAGAAAACAGATTGATCCAGACATTACAAAAACAAGGGTTTTTTGCAATGAAAACTAGCCTTAAAGCACATGCTAGAATGCAACAGCAGAAAGCAAATGGTCTAAAGAGGATAACTAGGCAAATTCCTATTCAGAGCACAGACACATAAGCCTCAGCTCACAGCACTCTTTTGGCCTAATGATTCACTGCAGGAGAATTACTGAAACTGGAGCACTCAGAATCTGGTGCAGCTGTGCGTGGTAGCCAATCAACTTCTAACTTCAGCTTGTTCAATTAAGCTTTGACAATAAAACCTGGAAGCTGATTGGTTGCTATGCAGAGTTGCACCAGATTTTGCACTCCAGTTTTAGTAAACCAACCCCATTATCTCCTTACTGATTTGGAAGAGTCACAAGGAGATACAAAAAACTTTCAGTTCCTAGAGAAGGATCAGAGAGTTTCAGAGCTAGTTCAGCAGGTGTTGAGGGTACACATATATTTAACGGCCAGAATAAAAGTTGTCATAATTAATGCAATCAGGGAATCCCTTGCCCGATGTGCAGAATATTTTGACATATTAGAAGCCCTTACACCTCCTGCTTTTGTAAATGTGGCCCAGGCTGATTCACCCTGTAGCTGGGAAATAGAGGATTTTGTTGCCCCCCTCCCTCAATTTAGATGGTTTTGAGTTTGAGAATACTGCGTATGTCCCTCAACAGTTAACCATGCCTAACCATGCCTGAGCCTGTGCAGCATAATTGCTAGTCTTATCCTACTTCCAGTAGAATGTTGTGCCCAAATGTAAGTGCCCCGGAGTATCATGGACCCATTAGTGCCCCACCTCAAGAATATATGGTTCTTGACAGTGACCCCTCGACAAAAGGGGACTTCTACGAGTACCCCTAGTAGATCAGGATTACTTCCATATACAGGATGATGTTGATATCCGTCCAGTACTAGAGCCTTTAATAAGCAACACAGGGATGGTAATGCACCCTTGTCCCAGGCCTCCCTTAGACTACTTTCACACTGGGGCAGGCGTCGGCGGTAAAGCGTTTTAGCGGCGTTATGCAGCCACTAGCGGGGCGGTTTTAACCCCCCGCTAGCGGCTGAAAAAGAGTTAAAACCGCCTGCAAAGCGGCACTGCAGCGGCGGTTTGGCAGCGCTGCCCTATTGTCTGCAATGGGCAGGGGGGCTTTAGGAGCGGTGTATACACCGTTCCTACAGCGCTGCAAAGATGCGGCTTGCAGGACTTTTTTTTACCATCCTGCAAGCACACCGCTCCAGTGTAAAAGCCCAGGAGAGACTCTTTACAGGCACTATGCAGGTGCTATTTTTAGGGCTGTAGCGCCTGTAAAGCACCTCAGTGTGAAAGTAGCTTTAGGGATTGAGGATTTTTTTTTTTTCTGCTCCCAATCTGAGAGCAGAGTTAGTAAGCTTTACTACACCATCTATGGCAAATGATAGTGAGGAATGGTGGGGTCCCTCAACATGGGTGAAAGATGTTATAGCCCCCTATGTTGATTTCTTTAGTAGAGAAGTCCCGCTGTTTATTGCCTTTGAGAGGGACACCCGGTTTAGGATATGCTGTTGTTATTAACAACCACCTTTGTTTCAAGGCCAGTTGCCTGCAGTTCTGATGCCTCTAATGCTGATCTCTCTATGGTTATTTTTAGTTTTTTTTCAATATAGTAGCCGTTCTCAGATGTTGAGTCCATACCACGGGCACCGTTTAATTTGAATGGAGAATGGAAAACCTGATGTAATTTCTCAATGTAATGTATTACGGTACCTATATTTTTGTAACTACTTCCTCTCCTAAGGAACGTGATCAGGTAACTAGCAATCTTAAGAAACTTGCAATTGCAAATTGATAGAAAGTGAACAAAGGTCAAAATCATAGGTGTGAGGCTTATTTTTGAATGTTATTGTGTTATGCCTTAATTTTTTTATGTTGGTATGTCTTTTTGAAATGTTTATTGTTCTACTTGCAGCTGCTGGCTTAGCTGTTCTGAAACCACCAGTTTAATATGAGAGGTTTGGGTTATTTTCAATGGTTGCTTGTCAAGTATATGAAGTGTTATATGGAGGGTTCTTTTTCTTCTGCTAACATTCTGCATTTTCACAACAGAGTACTAATCACTCGTTTTACACGTTTTTGAATATACTGTACTGACTTAATACAGTTTGAGTATAGTTAATATCCATTAAGGGCACATGGGCGCCGCCGCCTCTAGCATGAATCTATCCATGGCTGCCGCCGTCACGCCCTATTCAGGCGTCTGGCCCCTTTTTGGACGCTGGGCGCCTGAACTACAGCGGCAGGGGTGTACTCGAAGCGCAAAGCATTGCACTCGGAGTCCACCCAGGTGTGTTAGAAAAGCGAATGAATATTCACTTTTCTAACACTGAACTGCCTCTCCACCAATTATGTAGCGTGGGTCTGATACCCGTCACCTAACTGACTGAAACAGGAGCTGCAATTGGATGCCTATCAGGAGGAGGGGAGGAGACGCATGCAACATCCCACAGCTCAATGCCGTCACCTGCTGCCTGACCTGCCACCGAGATAAGTAAGTGCCACCAGTAAGTGCCGGGCAGACGGAGAGCGGGGAGGTCACAGTGGCAACTTTTGAAGGGCACAGTGGCCGCACTTGATGAGGCACAGTGGCCGCATTTGATAGGGCACAGTGGCAGCGGTTGATGGGGCACAGTGGCAGCGGTTGATGGGGCACAGTGGCAGCATTTGATAGGGCACAGTGGCCGCATTTGATGGGGCACAGTGGCCGCATTTGATGGGGCACAGTGGCAGCGGTTGATGGGGCACAGTGGCAGCGGTTGATGGGGCACAGTGGCAGCGGTTGATGGGGCACAGTGGCAGCGGCTGATGGGGCACAGTGGCAGCGGTTGATTGGCACAGTGAGGCTGCAATTGTTTTTTTTTTTTCAGAATTTTTCAGTTTGTTTGCACCCCCCAAAAATTTTGAGCACCAGCCGCCACTGGTTTACACATACTGTTATGAGTTCCTACCCTTCATAATTGTTTGATACTGCTGGGTAACAAGAATTTGTAAACTTATAGTTGGGATTTACAGCTATGCTGCTATTCTCTGGCACAGCTCAGTCTGATCTGCATTTCAGCCCCTGACAATAGGGATTTTTGATGGGATTGCCATTGTTCATATTGTTGCCAGCTTTGAGGGCATTTTAATGCTTGTGCATCAGACTTATGCATTATGTATCTATATAATATTTTGCTTTACACTGGCTCCAATGAATGTGGGTACACTACCTCGCATTGTGATACTCCTTACTTTCATAGGCCCTATGGTTGTGCATAACTAGGATTTACGCAATCAATTTTACCTATTTCACACATAAATATCCCTTATTTCTCGTAAATATTATTGCCATGCTGTATACATTTTTGTCATTTTGAAATGTTTTCTAGTTCTATTAAGTTAATTTGCTTGCTCTAGTCCTGATCAACATAAAAAAAAATAAAAAGGGGGGATAACTCAGCTGTTGTCATGTTATGCTTAATGAATTAAAGTATGATGTGTTAATGACATGGGTTTGTCATGTATATATAAGAATGCTTTCTTAATGACTGAGTAAATAGATGGCCAATGAATGAAGGAGTTATGCCCCGTACACACGGTCGGATTTTCCGACGGAAAATGTGTGATATAACCTTGTTGTCGGAAATTCCAACCGTGTGTAGGCTCCATCACACATTTTCCATCAGATTTTCAGACACACAAAGTTTGAGAGCAGGATATAAAATTTTCCGACAACAAAATCCATTGTCGGAAATTCCGATCGTGTGTACACAAATCCGACGGACAAAGTGCCACGCATGCTCAGAATAAATAAAGAGATGAAAGCTATTGGCCACTGCCCCGTTTATAGTACCGACGTACGTGTTTTACGTCACCGCGTTTAGAATGATCGGATTTTCTGACAACTTTGTGTGACCGTGTGTATGCAAGACAAGTTTGAGCCAACATCCGTTGGAAAAAATCCTAGGATTTTGTTGTCGGAATGTCCGAACAAAGTCCGACCGTGTGTACGGGGCATAAGAGGTGCATTTGTGACTACAGACTGGAGGAATCCTTGATTTTGAGACTTTAGCCAGTCTGGGTTCAATCCTATCAGATAATGTTGTATTGCATCCAAGATAAATCTGGGTCATGTTTAATAGATGCACAAGATTGGTGTTGGTATCAGGTAAAACTGCATTCTTGGTGTATATCTTAAAATGTATATAAATAAGAGTTATTGAGATTAAGCAACCATGACTGAAATAAAATTTTGCAAGTGTTATTTGCATGCCCTTGAAGAAGATGCTAAGGATTATGGGTGGGAAAGTTTGTTTGGTTACAGTCTTAAAGTAATTGCCATTTGGACATTTTACTTTATTGTTATATTGTTTGTATTCATTACTGTTTTTATTTGCTTCTGATAATCATGTATTGCAAAGTTAAGAAACTATGTTCTGAGGTAGAATCTGTGCTTAAGTGGTTGTAAACCCTCCGATACAACTTTAGCTCATTGAAATCTAGATAGCACAGGCAGCTAATCGCTGCCTGCGAAAGTGTACTCACTGTGTTCGTTTCCATAGCAATCGTGCTGCAATCTTGAGTGACGTCAGGCACGATTGCGCACTAGGTATATTCTTTAACGGCACACATAGTGTGCTGTTTGTCTCCTCTGCATGCCGGGTCATTTGTATTCATGAGCTTCCTCTCAGAACGGCACAGAGGGAAGTCTCGCAATGCAATCGAGATAGAGGCTTGGTTTCGGCGCATGCGTGAGATTTGCAAAGGGAAATGTAGTAAGGGCGGAAATGATGTCCAGAACAAATTCAAGAAACAGTAGAAGTAATGGCGCGGCCAATACCAGGAAGTGAAGATATAATAAGGTATTTCCCGACCTCATTTTCTGCCGATTTTAATGTATTAACATTTGCAATTCTTTACAGTATTTATAAATTGAAAAAACAAGAAAAATTGTCTAGGGGTAACTTCCTCTTTAAGTAAAATGTTCTGTTCTGGGACTCCTTGGTTCCACTTGGGTCCAGAGGATAAGGTGCTGAAGGTGTTTTGCCTAAGGTCACTTCTGAATCCAATCTGATTGGATTGGGAGCTCTTTCTGAGTTGTTGAATTCTGCTATAATGTTGAGTTTGAAAAAGTCAGAGTCTCTCTCTCTCTCTCTCTATATATATATATGAATATATATATATATATATATATATATATATATATATATATAGAGAGAGAGAGAGATATCTATATATATATATATATAGATATCTCTCTCTCTCTATATATATATATATATATATATATATATATATATATATATATATATATATATATATATAGATATATATATCTATATCTATATCTATATATATATATCCATTATTTCAACGCTTCTACCTGTTCACAAGGTGAGGGTCGAAAGGTACTCCTGTTGGTAAAGTTCCTGGGAATGTCTAAACGAAATAGCCATGATGCCAATCCAAGGCCTGAATGTTTCAGTGAACACCACCAGAGAGAGAGATCTGTGGTGCCAGTCTGAAGACCCAAAGGATGATTTGTTTCTTTGCAACATCAGTCCCAGTCTGTCTGTGGATGTAAATTTGTGTCCTTACTGAGAGGCAAGCTCTTATGCCCCGTACACACGGTCGGATTTTCCGACGGAAAATTTGATGGGAGCTTGTTGTCGGAAATTCCGACCGTGTGTAGACTCCATCAGACATTTTCCATCGGAATTTCCAACACACAAAATTTGAGATCTGGATCTCAAATTTTCCGACAACAAAATCCATTCTCGTAAATTCCGATCACATGTAGACAATTCGACGCACAAAGTTCCACGCATGCTCAGAATCAAGTACGAGACAGAAGCGTTCGGTCTGGTAAAACTAGCATTTGCAATGGAGAGAGCACATTAGTCACGCTGCAATTTTTTAAATCTTTTAATGCAGCGCATTCTCTTCTTCTTTAGAATGCTAGAATAATGAAGTTGTTATTTCTCGTGATCTCCTGAATATTTTATTTTTTGTTTTACGTCAGATCTCCATATTAATGTATATCATTTTTGTTTATGTTTTTGTTATAGTGTTTTTTATTTTTTTTATCAAGATCTTGTTTTTTTCTAGTGCTCTCCATAATATTGTTTTTCGTTTTGTGTGTCAAGTTACCACAACACCATTATTATCTTGCATTTTTTTAACCTCAAGGAGGTTGGTTTGTGTTGGTGTCCCTTGTTAATTTGACATTGTATTTTGGAAATGTACCTGCCTACTCACAAACTGTCCTTTTTTAAATTCAACACGTAAGTATTTGTGAATACAAAATAGCCATTTATTATGGGTCATAATAAAATAAAGAGGAAGGCAACGCCGGAGAAACTGGTGATATTGGCAAAACCTTTTTACCCCGGGGCACACATCAACTATTTTACAGCCAAAATTGGTAGCCTGAGGAGTCCATATAATAGTGAGCACAATCCGATCCAGGACTCTAAGAGATCAGGAACAGCAGCAGATGACCCCAGGATGTGCTCATACAACAGCCTGCGTCTTTTGTCAGACCAGACTGAACCCAGGCCATCACTTTCTTATCTTACTTCCACTCTTCCTTCCCCACTTGCTTCCAGGCTGTGGTTTTGGTTTGAAGGTGTGGCAGGAGGTGGTGGAGGAGGAGGAGGATGGTCCAACTCACACAGGTGTGTTTTGGTTGTGATTTGGCCCCTCAATCCCTTATTTGGTGTCATATACATAATTTCCTCACACAAGAGGCGTTGGCCCTCCTCCATTTCCTGCATTTTGCTGGCAGTCATGCAGGCAAAGGCCTCTTGAAGAGTGGGGGTGGCTCTGAGGGCTGCCTTAGCCTCCTGAATCAGCCGAAGCGCTGCCTCCTGCACATTACTCCCCTTCCCGGGCCTTTTGATTGGAAGGCGGAGGGGAGGGACCTGGGATTCCATCAGGCTACTACTGGGCCCGGCCACCTCCTGACTGCCACTTACCCCTGCCACCTCCTGGCTGCCACATTCCACGCCCTCCTCCTGGCTGAGGCTTTCCTGTGTATGAAAAAAGAACATAGTTTTAGTATTTGGTTCATCACACACAATTTTGAGCTCATGACTGTTGCAAATTGAATGCTACTATCAGGAACCATGAATCAGACCGAGACAGAAGTATAGTTAAATCACACTTGTTTAATAATAATAATATTATTATTATTATTATGGTAAACAGAGCAAGCGTAGTCAAAACAAGCCAGAGTTCAGTAACTGGATCGAGTAGTCAGCCAAGCAAATGTCAGAGAGCCAGAGATAAACATAGTAGAACAGCAAGCAGGATCAGGAGCCAGAAGGAACGTCAGCCGAGCAAGTTTTCAACAGGAACGCAGGAGAAAGTCTCTGTGATGTTGACAAAGGCGAAGGCAGAGATCAAATGAGCTGGACGACTTTAAGTAGGCAGGACTGATGAGCAGAATCAACAGCTGGGTAACTGTGGAGAGAGATGGGAGCTGGCAATTAGCCGACAGCTGAGCCGCCAGCTCAGAAAGGGAAAGGCTGAGCCCAACCCTGACAGTACTTCCTCCTCAACGACCCCTCCCCCTCAGAGGACCACCGAGCTTGAGGGGAAAAAAAGTCTATGGAAATCACGGAGGAGGACAGGGGCATGTATGTCTGAGGATGAGACCCAAGAGCGTTCCTCCAGACCGTACCCCTTCCAATGCACCAGGTACTGTATGCGCCTACGGGAGTCAACAATGGATTGTACTTCATACTCCTCATGGTTCTCAACCTGTATAGGGTGAGGACGTGGCACCGAGGTGGTAAAGAGATTGCAGACCAAAGGTTTCAATAAGAAGACAAACACATTTGAGATGCACATACTAGGAGGAAGGTCCAAGGCGTAAGCCACTGGGTTAATCCTGTGAAGGATACGGAAAGGCCCAATAAAACAAGGTGCAAACTTCAAAGAAGGAACATGAAGTCGGAGGTTGCGAGACAACAGCCAGACTCTGTCCCCAACCTGGTAGGAAGGTGCAGGCAGGCTTCTGTGGTCAGCATGGAATCTGTACCTATCGTTAGCATGTTGCAAAGCCTCCTGAGCTTGTGCCCAAGTGGAACGAAGACCACGGGGATGCTCCTCTAATGCAGGAATACTCTGCGGAACAAACGAGTCAGGCAACATGGAAGGTTGGAAACCATAATTTGCCATAAACGGGGACAATCAGGAAGCAGAATTCAAGGCACTGTTGTGAGCAAACTCTGCCCACAGTAATAGGTCTGACCAGTTGTTATGATGGTCAGAAATATAGCAACGTAAGAATTGCTCCAAGGACTGATTGGCTCGTTCTGCGGCCCCATTAGACTGGGAGTGATACGCAGATGAGAAAGCAAGCTGAATTCCCAACTGTGCACAAAAGGCTCGCCAGAACCGGGAGACAAACTGACTACCCCTGTCTGAGACAATCACCTTGGGTAGCCCATGTAAGCGAAAGATCTCCTGAGCAAAAATGGAAGCCAGTTCCTTAGAAGTGGGCAGCTCCTTAAGTGGAATACAATGACACATCTTTGAGAACCGGTCAACCACCATAAGGATAACAGTGTTGCCTTGGGAGTTGGGTAACTCCACAATGAAATCCATAGACAGGTGGGTCCAGGGCCTCTCTCCATTGGGTATGGGTTGTAGGAGGCCCACTGGAAGGTGTCGTGGAGTTTTACTCTGAGCACACACGGAACAGGCAGCTACAAAGGCAGTTACATCAACCCGCAGACTAGGCCACCAGAATTGTTGGGAAATGGCCCAAATGAGTTGATTCTTCCCAGGGTGGCCAGCTGCCTTGGGAGAATGGTAAGTCTGGAGCACGGCAGTACGGAGACTCTCCCGGACAAAGCAGCAGTCACAAGGTTTCTCAGGAGGAGCATGGACCTGAGCAGCAAGAATATTGTCACCCAAAGGAGCAGTAAGATTGGTGCGAACCGTAGCCAGAATACGATCAGGAGGAATCACAGGAACCAGAACCGACTCCAACTTGGAAGTGGAGGAAAATTGTTGTGACAAGGCGTCAGCCCTTACATTCTTAGTATCGGGTAAAAATGAGACATTGTAATTAAAACTCGACAAGAAAAGAGCCCATCCCGCCCTTTTGGGAGAGAGGTGCTTAGCCTCAGACAAGAATGTGAGATTCTTATGGTCAGTAAGAATGAGAACCGGCACAGTGGTATCTTCAAGGAGATGTCTCCATTCTTTCAGGGCTAAAATGATCGCCAACAGCTCTCTGTCACCAGTCTCGTAATTGCACTTTGCAGGTGACAATTTCTTGGAAAAGTAGCCACACGGATGCATAGCGCTCTCAGAGCTTGTTAGGACGTTGAGACAGAAGGGCGCCAACTCCAGTCTCAGAAGCATCAACTTCTAGGATAAAAAGGTAACGTAGGATCAGGGTGTGCCAACACAGGAGCAGAAACAAAGGCAGCCTTGAGACTCTTAAAGGCCTTAATGGACTCCAAGGACCAACTCTGTGGGTTACCATCCTTTCTGGTCATATCAGTCAGGGGCTTCACCAAAGACGAGAAGTTACAAATAAACTTCTGATAATAGCTGGCAAAGCCCAGGAAATGTTGCAGGGGACATAAACCCACGGATCGGGGCCACTGCAGGACTGCCGAAAGTTTCTCTGGGTTCAAAGAAAAACCAGCAGTGGAAATTACATAGCCCAGGAATTTAACCTGTTCACGATGGAACTCGCACTTCTACAGTTTACAATAGAGATTGTTTTCTCTTAGTTTCTGAAGCACACAACAGACATCTGTGTGGTGGCTCTACAGAGACTTGGAAAATATGAGGATATCATCGAGATAAACCACCACACAACTGCAACAAATCTCGGAGGACATCATTAATAAATTCCTGGAAAACTGCCGGGACGTTACAAAGGCCAAAAGGCATTACGAGGTACTCATAATGGCCTGTGCTGGTATTAAACGCAATTTTCCACTTGTCGCCCTCAATCCGCATGAGATTGTATGCCCCTCTCAAATCAAGCTTTGTGAAAACCGTTGCTCCCTTGAGGCGGCCAAATAATTCTGTAATCAACGGAAACGGGTAGGCATTCTTAGTCGTGAAATGATTGAGACCCCTATAATCAATACAAGGTCTCAGTTCACCGCTCTTCTTCACAAAGAAGAAAGCAGCACCAGCAGGAGACGAGGATTTGCGGATGAAACTTTGAGAAAGTGCATCTGCAACATACTCCTCCATGGTCTTATCCTCCAAGACCGACAAAGGGTAAACCCGGCCATGAGGGGATATGGCACCAGGTTGAAGGTAAATTGCACAATTATAGGGCCGGTGTGGAGGCAAACTACCGGCTTGACCTTTGTCAAAGACATCGCTAAAATCGTGGTACTCCTCTGGCAGGGAGGAGAGTGAAGAGATGCACAGGTGACCTTGGCTACCTTCTGGAAGCATGTCTCACTGCACTGTGGTGACCAGAAGAGAACCTCAGCATGGAGCCAATAAAAAGAGGGGTTGTGACTCTGTAAGCAAGGATAACCAATAACTAGCGGAAACCTAGGTGAGGAAATAACTTGGAATTGGATTATCTCATGGTGAAGAGCCCCTACAGCCATGGACAACAGAAGCGTCTTATGAGTCACATGGGTAGGCTGTAGAGGTCTCCCATCAAGAGCTTCAATGGCAAGTGGAGTGTCACGCAGCTGCAGCGGAATCGAGTGCTGCGATACAAAGGCAGCATCAATGAACAGGCCTGCAGCCCCAGAGTCGATTAGAGCCTGTATCTCGATGGACGACACAGCCCAAGAAAGGGAGACCGAAACCAGGGGCTTATCCTTCTGGATAACTGGGGACGAAACAACGCCACCTAAGGTCTGTCCATGACAGGACCTCAAGGTTCGGGAGTTCCCTGGACGGGTAGGACAAGACTTCAAAAAGTGACCTGCCTGGCCACAATAAAAGGCACAATCTCTCCCTCCTCCTAAAGGCTCTCTCATCCACAGAGAGATGCATGAAGCCCAAGTGCATGGGTTCATCTTCACTGACCGACTCGGTACCAGGAGGCGTGGGAGGTGAGGGAGGCACGGGTGGGACTGCAAAGCTCGGAGGCAAACGTACAGGAGGCTTCTGCAAGCGCTCCTTAAAAGAGAGTCTTTCTCTGAGTCTGGAGTCAATGAGGATGGCAAACGTGATCAACCTCTCCAGCTCAGTGGGTATATCTTGGGCTGCTATCTCATCCTTGATGGAATCCGAGAGACCATGAGAAAAAGCAGCCATGAGGGCCTCATTGTTCCAAGCAACCTCTGCTGCCAGGGTACGGAATTCAATAGCGTAGTTGGCAACAGTTCTCGTACTCTGTTTAATGGACATGAGGCACTTGGCAGCAGAAGCGGAGCGTGCGGGAACGTCAAATACCCTTTTAAAGGAGGCCACAGTCAGGGTAACTCAAGACAACAGGTTTTTGCGTCTCCCATAGAGGGCTTGCCCAGGCCAAGGCTCTCTCAGAAAGCAAAGATATCACAAAACCTACTTTGCTTCTATCCGTGGGAAATGCCTGGGGCAGCATCTCAAAGTAAATCTCAACCTGGTTGAGAAACCCTCTGCATTGAACTGGATTGCCCCCAAATCGCTGGGGAAGCAGAGCGGAACATACCTCTTACAGGAGGTAATACTCAAGGCGGGTGCCTGCACAGAGACTGGCGAAGCAGCAGGGACGGCCTGCAACTCAGGTTGTACCGGAGCAGCCACAGTGGGAGTTTCCAGGTGAGCCTTGTGACTCGGGAGCGTTTGTAACACTATGGCAAACTGATCCATGCGGTGATCTTGCTCATCCAATCTGGAAAAAATATTACCAACAAGTCGATTGACTGTAGCTTCTGAATTCATGGCCTTCGCCTACTATCAGGAACCATGAATCAGACCGAGACAGAAGTATAGTTAAATCACACTTGTTTAATAATAATAATAATAATAATAATAATAATAATAGTAATAATAAGCATAGTCAAAACAAGCCAGAGTTCAGTAACCGTATCGGGTAGTCAGCCAAGCAAATGTCAGAGAGCCAGAGATATACGTAGTAGAACAGCAAGCAGGATCAGGAGCCAGAAGGAACGTCAGTCGAGCAAGTCTTCAACAGGAACGCAGGAGAAAGTCTCTGTGATGTTGACAAAGGCAAAGGCAGAGATCAAATGAGCTGGACGACTTTAAGTAGTTAGGACTGTCGAGCAGAATCAACAATAGCTGGGTAACTGTGGAGAGAGATGGGAGCTGGCAATTAGCTGACAGCTGAGCGGCCAGCTCAGAAAAGGAAGGGCTGAGCCCAGCCCTGACAGTTACCAAATAGAAAAGACCATCATTCTGACCCCTGCATTTTTCCTTCTTGTCCCAAACATTTTTTGCCATTACTGTCTATTGAGATGTAAAACACTTTATTAAATCAGCAATTAGTGATCAATAATAACATCTAGTTAACATTAATTTTACGACCAGAAATATGTTGAACAATGCTATACCTGACTCAAGCCGGGCTCCTCCACCACTTCTTCCTGGCTGGAAGGCCCAGGTTGGACGTCGGAAGCCTCATTTGGGGTGGAAGGAAGTGTGGAAGGAAGAGTGGAAGGAAGGGTTGAGAGGGATTGCCTGACTTCAGTCTGGTCTGAGAGAAAACGCAGTCATAGTACCACAGACTGGGGACATAAATGGCATCTGCTGCTGCTCCTGATCTCATGGATTCCTGGACCTTATTACGCTCCCTATTATAAGTGCTCCTCAGGCCACCAATTTTGGCTTTTAAATAGGTGACGTTTGCCATGGGGATCTGCGGCTTCACCAACCCCAGCAGTTTCTCCAGTGCTGCCGGCCTCTTTTGTTTATGATTATAATGCAGATGTTTCACCTGCCACGGACAGGGCAGCTCCCTGTACTTGCCTATGAATATGGGGAGGAAGTTGTGGTCATTGAAGCCATCCATTTTCTCTGCAAGACACAACGGCTAAACTCTCCTAATCTTTTTCCAATATAGGCCTCAATCTATAAGCAGTATAGACCACTAATGCAAGTTAAAATTGTACCTTCGTTCTAACGATCGGCGCTTCTGATACTCCTTCCTCTGCTCACAGATTGTACGTACGACGCATGCGTGTTATGCTTTATATACACTGCGCATGCGTGAAACTCCTGACCTTTCTAGTCTATTCCCCACCCCTTCTCTTTCTGTGCAGTGGGGGGAGCACATGGCGAAGAGCAAGTGCATGCAGACAGCAGCAGCAACGAAAGCCCAGAGCCACGAACGTCCCGATCCCGGAGGAGATTTAAGGCCTCAAATATGTCCTTTGTAGAGATGGTGGACATCTTGAAGAGGGCCAACTATGATAGGAAGCATGGACCTTACCCAAACCCAAATGTGAGAAAGGCCAAGATCATGACTAAAGTTGTGAAGAGTCTGCATCGGAATTTTGGGGTACATCAATCCAAGGATCAACTGAGGAAATGCTGGTCAAACCTGAAATTGAGGGAGCACGATCAGTACATAAGGATCAAGAGAGTTCTTCAAATAGGCAAGTTGTTGTCGTGTGTTCCTATTATAATTATTGCTTGCATGCTGCTCCATGTGCCTTTCTTTACTGTTGTACAGTTTAAAATGGCAACTTTCAGGTTCATGGGCACAGGGTGTTTAGGGTGTCCCACACAGGAGCTACAGTGGATACTAGGGGTGTCTCCATGTGTGAAAATTGTACAAAAAAGGTAAGTACTCCAGCTTTAGAAAGGGAAAAAAACATCTTCAGCTTGGAACTCTGCCCAAAAAGACAATTGTACGACACTTCCAAGCAATGTTTCAGATTCCTATTTCTGGACCAACACAACCAGAGGATGTGAAGGAAGGAGAGGTTTTGTAAGTTGGTGAAATTGTCACCACAACAGGTGAGTGTCTGAGACCACAGATTCAGGTAATAGATATATGCCTGCATATTTGTAATACATGGTGTTTTTTTTTTTTTAATTTAAGGTGGTGTGGATGTTGTGGAAGAAGAAACTCATTTCACAGATCCTCATCAGTGAGATCATGGTCTGCAATCATGATTTACAGAAGATCAAGGAAGACATCAATGATGTTGAAAAAAGACTCAAAAACATCATTGATGTTTTAGGCAGAATCTAAACAACTAAAGTCTTCTTTTTTTTTTCACAAATTTTGAAGATGCACACAGTGTGTCAACATGTGCTATCTGCCATCACAGGATATCAATGTACGCGTTTGGTGGGTGCAACCCCTACCTTGCAACTAAAGTAGCTGAGAAGAAGGGGTTGCACCCCCGAAACACGTCCATTGATCCCCCATGATGGGAGCTAGCACATGTTGACATTAGGCATGGGATCAGGAAGGAAATCCCCATTGACACTCAATTTGTGTGCATCTTCGAAATTTGGCTTTCACAGGGGCGACATCACCCCATCTGATGAAGGCAAGATCAACACAGTTTGGACATACCAATGTCTGATCTTGCCTTCATTTCTTAAAAGTTTAACTTTGTAAGTTCCTGAGTTGGGTATTGTTTTATGGTTTTAAACATGCCTATTTAACACAAAAAGGCTATTTGTACTGTCTATACCAAAAATGTTATTCCTAAAATATGTTGGTTTGTTCAAAAAACCTTTTCTAACACATATGTGAATGTGCACAGAGTAAAAATTTTAAGACTCAATGTGTGATTTCTTCTTTCAATGCTCAATAGCAGTTTTTGGAGTAAGCTGTTGTTTTGCAGTGACAGTGGGGGTTCTTTACTAAAGGCAAATTCACTTTGCACTACAAGTGCACTTTCAAGTGCACTTTTGTAGTGCACTTGGAGTGCAAAGTGCATTTTCCTTTAGTAAATAACTCCCATAGTGCTTTATAATTTGCCACAATTATGCCATTTTCGTTACTCCCCAAAATTCATTCATAGTGCTGAAAATTATGAATGTTTTTATCATTAATGCATTACATACATTAACAACAAAAACAAGGCGTGTGTGTAGCAGACCCACAACATAATGTTTCGCAGAAGAAGAGATTGTCACCCCATGTATCAAATAAATTACGTTTGCACTATTGAAGACAATGGCCATAAAAAAAAGGCCATTGGAGAACCTAGGAGACAGCTAAAAGAAACACAAGCAGTAAATCAAATGAAATATGAGTTCAGTTTAGATCAAAAAATGTATTTGTGAAAATTTTCACACATTGTCTGGCATATCAATGGCCCCCCTACCCGCAAAGTACTCAAGATACTTCTGTCTAACTTTGCCGGTGCTTTGGGGGGGGCAAGCCAGGACGGCCAGCTTCAAGTGTGGTCAAGGTAGTTTGATTTGGAACACTGGCCTCAGTCCCAACTGAGGCCACATAGTTGATAGCATTTTTCCGTAGGAAATTGTGCAGAATGCAACAGGCAAGGACAATATGATTCAGTTTACATTCCGCCATATGGATCGGTGTCAGAAATAGGCAGAACCGGCTGGCCATTATTCCAAAGGCATTTTCAACCACTCTTTTGGCTCTGGCCAGCCAGTAATTAAAAACCCTCTGGTCCGAGGTGAGGGTCCTCATTGGGAATGGCGGCAGAAGATGGTCCCCCGGTGCAAATGCTTCATCTGCGACGAAGACGAATGGGAGTCCCGCCACATTGTCTTCCGGAAGTGGCAAGTCCAAGCTGCCTGTCATGGTTATGCAATAGAGTTTGTCGATCAGCATACCTGTCTCCATGTGTTCATCTCTAGAGATCAGCTGACCCTCACCTGACTGCTTTTGTAACCTCTCCTCTAAGCATGGACCCACCCCAGGCCCTATCGGGGAACCCTATATTAACTTGTGCACTGCAAGCCAGCAGTGCTGATCAACCATTGTGTGTTAGCCTCTGTGTGTACTTGCTGTGTTTACTACATCTGATTCCTGTTACCGACTTTGGCCTGTTCTTAACTATTCCTGTCTGCTCGTGACCCTGACCTTTGGCGTGTTCCCGACCATCCCTGTTTGCCTGTGACCCTGAACCTTGGCGTGTACTCTGTTGTCCTTGTCTGCTTGTGGCCCCGACCTTGGCTTGTCCCTTACTTTCCTTGTTGTTCCAGCCTGCTGCCTCCTTCCTCTTCTCCTGTAGTCTACCGTGAGCTGTGAGACCCTGGGGGCCGCGACCTGGAGCCAGACTGCAGCGCAGTCCATCCTTACCATTAAAGGCTCTGGTGAACACCTGCTGGCTCTTAGACTCCACGCCCTGGGGAATCTATGCTCTAGATCCCAGTGGGATTTGTGTCAGTGATCCAGTAGACCTGCTTCCTGGACCTCTTAGGATTCAGTCCGCAGCAGTCAGCCGTAGGGTCCACTACCTTGCGGTGCACTACTGATCCCAACGGTGTGCATGTGTCACCCAGCCTCTAGGTGACCTGACACTGCCATTCTGGAGCCGTCTGTACAACTCTGTCTGGGCGATGACTCCACCATCCGACATCTGGCCATTTTTCCCCACGTCCACATACAGAAACTCCCTGTAATTATAATAGTATGACCCCGAGTTGGGGGGTGGTACGATGTGGACATGTTTCCCATCTATTGCCCCTCCGCAGTTGGGAAAGTCCCACTGCTGGGCAAAGTGGATGCCACGGTCTGCCATTCATGTGGTGTTGAAGGAAACTGTGGAGTTAAACAAGAAAAAAAAAATAGTCATTTTGCACATAAACATTTCAAGCAGATTAAACACAAACATTCTTAGCCAACATCAGTATAACATTTATTTGAAGGCGTATTTAAAGACAAATATATAAAAGTACACTTATCAGATTCCTCACCCTCTCTGATGGCCCATTCTAAAAATTATAGGGGGGAGATGTTTTGGACAGTTAACCCTCTCCACTTCCATGAGAGCTGAATGCATAAATAATGTGTTTAACTTTGGCCAGCCCCTCCTTACTTACACTATTGGAAGCCCACTGGGCAGGTAAGAAGTGTTATAATAAAAAAATATGAATACAAAAGAGGTAGGTATAGTGTGTATGGTTTGGGCAATGTCAGCAGATAGAGGATTGGTATTGGTTGACTAAGCGGTTGGGGGGAGGGAGGGTTCCAAATGAGTTTGGGACCCCCCAAAAAAGCCTCGGGCATGAATTTAAGGACACAAATAACATTTGGACACATTTTAGGGGGTGTTTATGGTAAAGTACTACAATGGAGCTGACAAAATACATTGTTAAGTGACTAGGCTAGGTGTATTTTTGGCCCAGGATAGCATGCTGGGGAGGTTAGTGAAGGCAAATATGCATGAAGGACAAAAAAGAAGTTTAAAAAATTCCAGCATGCATGAGGACAAAGGGGACATTCACAGCATATTACAATCATGGTGATTAGGGAATGATGAAAGAAATACAATACATTAGCAAACATTAAATACATAGAATGTGATGTTAAAGGATAAAACTTACCTTAATATAGTCCTTCTGCAGGACCTGAATGATGGCAGAACAGGTCTCTGGAATAATGATCCCCAGAGCCTGGGGGGGAGATGCCTGTCGAGAACTTGATGTCCTGCAGACTTCTCCCTGTCGCCAAGTACCGCAATGTGGCGACTAGTCTCTGTTCGGGAGTGATGGCTTGCCGCATGCAGGTGTCCTGCTTGGAAATATAAGGGAACAGCAAAGCCAACAGACGGTGAAAAATGGGGTCCGTCATCCGGAGATAATTCCTGAAATCATCAGGATTATTCTCCTGGATCTCCCACAACAAAGGCATGTGCGAGAATTGGTCATGCTGGAGTAACCAATTCTTGGTCCATGAACTCCTCACGCCCTGTTCATGGACTGGGCTTGGGTTAAAGTACTAAGAACCCCAACACCAAGCCCCTGCACAGCACAAACTCTGACGAGTATGTAACCGCAACATGGCTTCAAAACGGTCGGCTGGTCAGAACGAACTAACAAAATGCGAACTGACTGCACGCACTGAAAACCAGATACAAACCCACAAGCACAAACTGAAGAGCAGTAACGATCTGAAAAGCACGAGGCTGAAAAGCTCGAATCGTCTCTCACCAAACTTCTATTACACAAAATTAGCAGAAGGAGTCCAAAGGGTGGCGCACTTGGTATTGAACTTCTCTTTTCTAGTGCCGTTGTACGTGTTGTACGTCACCGCGTTCTTGACGTTTGGAATTTCCGACAAGACTTGTGTGACCGTGTGTATGCAAGACAAGTTTGAGCAACATCCGTCGGAAAAAATCCATGGATTTTGTTGTCGAAATGTGCGATCGTGTGTACGCGGCATTAAAGGGTGGTTGATCTCTTCTGGCTGCATGGGTAGTATAGAATACTTGGAGGTGTTTTAGAAGTTTAGAAAATTAATTTGAGGAGTGAAACGATGTGAACTTTGCACAATCTGGAAATTTATGGACATTTGCAAGGTTCAATTTAAGAGAAACTTTTCAGTTTTTTTCTATTTTTGTTGAAAACTATTTTATTAACTTAAAGACTGTCATGCGCTTCTTAACTTTTCATGGACATTTGCTATACAATTAAGATAACAGTTGAGATGACCTTCATTTGTGCAGCATTATCTGGCCATATGTTAATTTAATGCGTCTACTACTATTTATAATTCCATACTAGGGATGAGCCGAACACCCCCCGGTTCGCGCACACTTTAGAACCCCGTTAAAGTCTATGGGACTCGAATGTTTGAAATCAAAAGTGCTAATTTTAAATATAATATGCATGTTATTGTCCTAAAAAGGGTTTGGGGACCCGGGTCCTGCCCCAGGGGACATGTATCAATGCAAAAAAAAAGGTTTTAAAAACAGCCGTTTTCTTCGGGAGCAGTGATTTTAATGATGCTTAAAGTGAAAAAAAAGTGAAATATTCCTTTAAATATCCTACCTGGGGGGTGTCTATAGTATGCCTGTAAAATGGCGCGTGTTTCCCGTGCTTAGAACAGTCCCTGCACAAAATGACATTTGTAAAGGAATAAAAATCATTTAAAACTGCTTGCAGCTTTAAAGTAATGTCGGGTCCCGGCAATATGGATGAAAATCAGTGAGACAAATGGCATGGGTACCCCCCCAGTCCATTACCAGGCCCTTTGGGTCTTGTATGGATATTAAGGGGAACCCCGCGCCTAAATTAAAAAAAGGAAGGGTGTGAGGCCCCCAGGCCCTATATACTCTTAATAGCAGTATACAGGCGGTACAAACAAGACAGGGACTGTAAGTTTGTTGTTAAGTAGAATCTGTTTGTAATTTTGAACTGGTACATTTTTAAAGTGTAACTCCAGTCAAAAAAAATCTATTTTTAAGCTTTTTGGAAAACATAGGGAAAGGTCATCACCCCTGTAACATTTGTTTTGCTGTCTGTGCACCTCTTCGGAAGATTTCACCTCACTTTCTGTCCCAATGACAAATGTTTTTTGAAAATCAGGGGTTTTTAGTGAAACAAGGATTGTTGATAAAGCATCAGTGAAGAGGAGACACGTTTTTCCCATATTAACTCTTACAGGAGAGAAATTCCCTTCCTAGGGGTAGATTTCATTTCACTTCCTGTTGTCTCCTTCCGTTTGCAAGTAGGAGTAGTTTGTAAGTTGGATGTTTGAAAGTAGAGGCCTGCAACTTTATACTCTGTAGAAATTGGGGCCTTAGGTGTTGGTGTTGCCACAACTCTGTAAGCCCTCACAGCTACTCTTGGTGGGCGCAGGAACGGGCCCTGCTGTGAAACATTAGATCAAGAATTGTAATTACATGTCCCTGTTAAACAGGGGCTAAAAAATTGGGCCTTGGGCACTGGTGCTGGTGCCACAACACTGCAACCCCTCACAGATACTCTAGTTGGAGCACAGGAATGAGCCCTGCTGCAAAGTATTGCATCAAAAATTGTAATTATACACCTCTGTTAAACAGGGGCAGAAAAATTGGGCCTTAGCCACCGGTGGCAGTGCCCAGAACCAAAAAATGTTCTTACAAGCCATCAGCATGAAAATTGAGGAAGAGGCTTGTCACTCAGCATAACAGGATAGTCACTCATCATCATCATAGGCAGTCTTGAAGGGATCTCACGTAAAAAAAAAAATCATTCAGTTACATCAGCATCAGGTGCTTGGTAGCTGGTGATCCAAGACTGATTCATTTTTATGAAGGTCAGCTGATGAAGCGATTCGGTGGACAGGCGCACCCTGTGATCGGTGACAAAGCCTCCAGCAGCACTGAATGTGCGTTCCAAAAGAACAATGGATGCAGGACAGGCCAGTAGCTCAATTGCATACTGTGCAAGCTCTGGCCAGTGATCCACCCTCAAGACCCAGTAACCCAGAGGATTTTCCATGGGAAAGGTGTCTAAGTCTGATCTTGCCCCTAGGTAATCCTGCATCATGTGAATCAGACGCTGGCAATGGTTGCTGGAACCGATCATACCTTGGGGCTGCGGACTAAAGACTTGTCTGAACGCATCGGTCAGACGGCCACCTTCTCCACCGCTCCTTCTGTGACTGACCGAAGCCTCAGCAACACGTTGTCCAGGAGAACCAGGAAATTGTAAACGCCTTGCACAAACCTTTTCACAAGGCCTCCCGAAGATGTTTCATCCTCTGCTCCCTCTGTGACGGCAAGATAAGGTCCACAACCTTACCCTTGTAACATGGATCAAGGAGGGTTGCCAGCCAGTAATGATCCCTCCGCTTGATACCACGAATACGAGGATCCTTCCGCAGGCTTTGCAGGATCAGGGAGGCCATACAGCATAGGTTTGCTGAGGCATTCAGTCCAGAGTCCTCTGGATAACTAAGGACGACATGATACGCAGCCACCTCCTCCCAGCGACGTACAAGTCTATGGGTTTCTTGGGACTGTAAATGATCCCTTGAAGATTGCAGCTGATGCTGAGTGGCAGGCTCCACCTCCATGCTGACACAATCCTCCTCCTCCTCGGCATGCAGGAACACCGTCTGGATAAAGGGGGCCTTGAGAGGTAAGGAAGTCCTCCTCTTCCTCCCTTTGTTCTGCCTCAAGTGCCCTGTCCAGTATTACACGCAGCGTGTGCTGCAATAGGTGGACAAGAGGGACAGTGTCACTGACGCATGCACTGTCACTGCTCACCATCCTCGTGGCCTCCTCAAATGGTGACAGGACAGTGCATGCATCACTGATCCTTGATAGCCCACTGGCATGGGAAAAAAAAACAAGCTCCCCTGACCCTGTCCTGGTGCCATAGTCGCATAGGTACTCATTGATGGCCCTCTGCTGCATGTGCAGCATGGCCAACGTTGAGTTCCACCTGGTGGGCATGTCACAGATTAGGTGGTTCTTGGGCAGGTTAAATTCCTTTCTTTATCGTACATCACGGAACACAGAGCACCATAATAATGACTATTTGGGTTATATGCTACCTTTAGGTGATTGGACACTGGCAACCAATAGTAAGACAGTCCCTCCCATATAACCCCTCCTATACAGGAAGTACCTCAGTTTTTTCACCAGTGTCTTGAAGGTGATGGTCATGGCTGTTGAAGCTCTTCAAAATTCTTCAATGATGTCCCAGTGAGGACGTTATAATCAGATCCATTTGGATGGCATAAGAAAGCTAATGTGGATGGTACCCCAGCCTTGGTTCAAGAGCGAGGTTTTGCCTGTAACGTGTCCTATATGGCACTGGACCCTTGTTAAGTTGGTACTCCTGGTAATCCAGAAGGGTGCCTTACAGGTCCAAGGGTGTGGACCCCAAAGAATGGGGGACCCGGTCCTTTAAGGTCCTCAGGAGGCGCTACCCGCCGTGATGGGGGAAGATTGGGCCTGGTAAAACAGGCCCTGCTGCTTGGGACGGGGAGTACTCCCTCTGGGAATTTTAATATATATTTCCCTCTGTTTCCGCTGGAAAACCTCAGTAACTTGTGTCTTGGATGTTACAGATTGACTGGTATGACGTGCACTTATGGCGGGGTGTACGCATGCGCCCCTGGTGTGCTCGCTGTCGGTGTGCACGTGCACCACTACTGTGCGCATCGCGGATGCGCCACGTGCGCGGCGTGCGTCAGGGCACGGCGGATGTGCCGTGCGACATGCATGCCGCTGATCACGTGGGCGCGCGCCCAGTGCACTGTCAAAATTAGGCTTTATAAGAGCTGGAGTTCCTGGCGTGTGCTGGGACAGCACAGAGCGATACTGGGGCACGTGAGGCTGAGGGTTTTTGGACACAGTTGTGACAGGTTGATACGCTGGTTACAGTTTGTGGGGAGTACTTTTTTTCCTCGTATGTAAACGATGTCTTCCAGAAAATGAGTTACAGGGAGCAGGGCAAGCACAGGGGTAAGAGTACCTCCCTTGAAAACAGGAGACCAACCCCATGCTGATGCAGCCTCAGTCTCCCCTGAAAGACCTGCGGCATCTGGCCTGGCTGAGCCATTGCATTTGTCAGGCATAGTGGCCACTACCAATATTCCTCCCTCGGCTTATGTTACAAAGGATGATTTGGCATCTGCCTTAGTGGGCCTTGAAGGCAAAATAGCTGATATGATTGCCTCTGTAGCACAGGGAGGGAAGAAGCATAATAGATCTCCCTCTCCTGAGCCTGGGCCAAGTGGAGAATCACTAGAGCACCAGGACTCTTATAACCAGATGGGTCCAGGTGATCTGGAACCAGAGTGGGCGGAGGATTTGGAGGAGGTGGCCATAAAAGACCAGGAGGAAGGAGAGGCTGAAGAATCCTCAGCGGAGAACTCTGGTTCAGAGGAGCCAATTTCAGCCTCCCATTCCCAAAAATTGTTTATCCAATCTCTGACGGAAATGGTACGAGTTGGGTTTAAGTTACCCCCGGTTCAGGAGTCTGGACTCTCCTGTTCTACTTTGGGATCTCTGCGACCGTAGCAAGGTTCCCAAGCGTTCCTTTTGCATCCATTATTGGAGCAGGTGATTTACGCAGACTGGGATCATATGGACAGGATATACTTACCTCCAAAAAGGTTTTCTCTCTTATATCCTATGGAGGAAAAGTTCAGGAAGAAATGGGATACACCTTTGGTGGACACCGCCATTTCTTCAGTTAATAAGAGTTTAACCTGTCCAGTGGATAATGCCCAGGTATTTAAGGATCCGGACGATAAAAAGCTAGAGTACTTATTAAAAGCTTCTTTTGCGGTGGCTGGTGCAACAGTTCAGCCAGCAGTTGCAGCTATTGGGATTTGCCAATCCCTAAAAGACCGCTTTAAAAGGCTGATAAAAAAACCTACCTTGCCAGGAGGAACCTACCAAGAAATTAATCGGAGCTTCCTCATGCTTTAGGTTTTGCAGTGGACGCATTGAAAGACTCAATCCAGCAGATGTCTTGTTTTGCGTTGCTGTCAATACATATGCGCAGGGTCTTGTGGCTAAAGAACTGGTCTGCTGAGACGCCATGCAAAAGGCTAGTCACAGCTTTCCCATTCCACAGAGAACGCTTGTTTGGCGAGTATCTGGATAAATATATCCAAAAGATCTCAGGAAAGAGTGCCTTACTTCCTATTAAAAGGAGAAGTAAGCAACCATCCTTTAAAATTCCCAATGCTCCAAGGCCTAGTGCTTCTTCCCCCAAGCAGTATCGACGGCCTCAGCCGTCTGGGTTTAAAAGACCTCAGGGTCAGAGGAAGCACTGGACCCAAAAGCCAGCCAAGTCCAATTATAAGTCAACCTTGTGAAGGGGAGCCCCCACTCTCACGGGTGGGGGGCAGGCTTCGGCTGTTTTTGGATGCCTGGGAAGAACTGGTCCAAGACAGATGGGTCATTTTCACAGTAACACAGGGTTACAGAATAGAGTTCCGGGAAATTCCTCGAGACCATTTTCTGTACTCAAGGGTCCTGTCGGATCCAGAGAAAAAGAAATGCCCGTTCCTAGCTTTGCAGCATCTGCAGAAGCAGGCGGCAATTGTCAAGGTTCCACACGAAGAAAGATTCAAGGGGTTTTACTCAAACCTTTTCACCGTGCCGAAACCAAATGGGGAGGTAAGGCCCATTTTGGACCTCAAGGCTCTCAGCCTCTTTGTAAACATCCAGTCCTTCCGTATGGAGTCGGCTCATTCAATAATAAGATCTCTGAGAAAAGGAGATTATTTAGCGTCCATAGAGATCAAGGACGTGTACCTTCATGTACCGATCTTCGGTCCACATCAAAGGTTTCTGCGTTTCGCAGTAGAGGGCCGTCGTTTTCAATTCGTGGCCCTGCCATTCAGTCTAGCCACGGCCCCCAGTGTTTTCACAAAGATTCTGGCCACGGTGTTGGCAACCCTAAGGTCCCAGAAAATCTCTGTGGTAGGATATCTGGACGATCTTCTCCTGAGGGATTGCTCTTGCCCCATCCTGATTCAAAACGTGTCAAGAACAGTGCGGGTTTTACAAAGCCTAGGTTGGATTCTAAATGTGGACAGATCAGCCCTTTGTTTGACTCAAGTCTTGGTGTATCTGGGTCTGGTCTTGGACACCGCCCAAGAAAGGGTGTTTTTACCCCCTTAAAGATCGTTTCCATAGTGGAACTCGTCCAGAGGGTGAAAAAAGAACCAAGACCGTATATTCGGCTGTGCATGAGGTTGCTGGGCAAGATGGTGTCATCCTTCAACGCAATTCCATATGCACAGTTCCACTCAAGGGTGTTCCAGAACAGTATTCTGGAAGCCTGGGACAGGTCTGCTCGAACCTTAGATCATCCTATGGTTCTATCTCCGCAGGTACACCGGAACCTCTCTTTTCCACCAGCAGCCTGGAGAGTGGTAACTATAGACGCCAGTCGTCTCGGCTGGGGAGCAGTCCTGGAGGAGGCATCTGTCCAGGGAGTATGGTCCCAGGCAGAAAAGACCTTGCCCATCAATCTATTGGAGATTTGGGCAGCTCACCTGGCTCTGCGCTTCTGGACATCCAGGTTGCAGGGTCTTCCTGTCCGAGTCCAGTCCGACAACTCCACGGTAGTGGCATATATCAACCACGAGGGAGGTACCAGGAGCCGGGCAGCCCAAAGAGAAGTAAATCACATATTGACTTGGGTAGAAAAGCATGTGCCGTTTCATTCGGCAGTGTTTATACCAGGGGTGGACAACTGGCAGGCAGACTTCCTAAGTCGCCAAAAATTGTTGCCAGGGGAATGGTCCCTGCATCCCAAAGTTTTTCTACAGATCTGCCAGCACTGGGGGACCCCAGATGTGGGTCTGCTGGCATCCAGATTCAATGCCAAACTGGACAGGTTTGTATCCAGAACCAAGGATCCGCTTGCTGTCGGGACAGACGCATTAGTAGTTCCATGGGATCAGTATTCTCTGATATATGCTTTCCCTCCGATCCAAATTCTGCCGCACTTACTACGCAGAATACAGGAGGAACGAAAGCCAGTGATCCTGGTAGCCCCAGCATGGCCCCGGAGATCCTGGTACACGGAGGTTGTGAAGTTGACAGTGGGGGACCCATTGGCCCTTCCATGCCGTCCAGACCTGTTGTCTCAAGGACCCATATTCCATCCTTCTTTACGGTTGCTGAATTTGATGGCATGGCTATTGAGACCAGAGTATTGAAAGACCGTGGTATTACGGGTTCAGTCTTGTCTACTCTGATAAATGCTAGAAAGTCAGTTTCTAGAACTATTTACTATAGAGTCTGGAAGTCATACATTTCCTGGTGTGAGGGAATGAAGTGGAACCCTCGTAAGTATACGATTGGGAGAGTTCTTGCCTTTCTTCAAGCGGGAGTAGACTTGAAGCTGGCTTTGGGGACAATTAAAGGACAGATTTCGGCCTTATCGTCTTTTTTCCAAAGACCATTTGCATCCCATTCTTTGGTATGAACCTTTTTCAAAGGAGTAACGCACCTGAGGGCGCCGGTTAAACCGCCTTTATGCCCCTGGGACCTAAATTTGGTGCTGTCAGCCTTACAGAATCAACCTTTTGAACCTATTAGGCATATTCCTTTTGTCCTATTGGCCAGGAAATTGTTTTTTTTTGGTGGCTATAACATCGGCTAGAAGGGTGTCAGAATTGGCCGCCCTTTCTTGCAAAGAACCTTTTTTGATTCTTCATCAGGACAGAGTGGTCATGCGCCCTCGTCCAGATTTTTTACCAAAGGTGGCTTCCAATTTTCATTTGAATCAGGATATCATTTTACCTTCCTTTTTTCCAAACCCTAAAACTAGGGAGGAAAGGTAGCTTCACTCGCTTGATGTGGTGAGGACGATCAAAGTTTACTTAAAGATGTCATCTCCTTTTCGGAAGACTGACTGCCTTTTTGTCCTGCCGGAAGGTCCTGGGAAAGGACAGCCAGCAACAAGTTCAACTATATCTAGGTGGATTCGCCAGACTATTATCCAGGCGTATGGATTAAGGCACAAGGTTCCACCTTGGGATTTAAAAGCACACTCCACTAGAGGGGTTAGTGCATCAGGGGCAGTATGCCAACAGGTGTCTATGACTCAGGTTTGCAAAGCGGCCGCTTGGTCTTCAGTTCATACGTTCACCAGGTTTTACCAGGTGGATGTTAGATTTCAAAAACAGATTGTTTTTGGCCACAGCATGTTGCAGGCAGCTTTATAGTCTCAGGTCCCGTTGGGGCTTAGGGATATTGTGTCCCCCCCCCCCAGGTGCATTGCTTCAGGACATCCCAAATAGTCATTATTATGGTGCTCTGTGTCCCGTGATGTACGATAAAGAAAAATGGATTTTTAATACAGCTTACCTGTAAAATGAGGCAACGTGACGTGAGCCAAACAGGCACATGGGTAAGTTGTCCGTGTCGGAGGGCAGAGAGGAGGTTGGTGCCATTGTCGCAAACCACCATTCCTGGCTTAAGCTGGCGTGGCGTCAACCACCTCTGAACCTGCCCCTGCAGAGCTGACAGAATCTCTGCCCCAGTGTGTCTTCTGTCCCCCAAGCACACTAGCTCAAGCACCGCATGGCATCTTTTTGCCTGCATGCTTGTGTAGTCCCTTGAACGCCTACGGAGCACCGCTGGTTCCGAGGTCAAATCAGCACAGGAAGAGGCCATGGAGGAAGAAGAAGAGGAGGGGGTGGAGGAGAGAGGTGTGGCTGAATCACTATTTGTAGAATTTTGGAGGCGTGGTGGCGGAACAACCTCTAACACTACTGCACCCTGTCCTGCATCCTTCCTAGCTGCCAGAAGAGTCACCCAGTGAAAGATGGGTAACGTCCCTCTCCATGCCTGCTGGACCATGAATCAGCTGTAATATGCACCGTACCGCTGACTGCCCTGTCCAGCGAGGCCAAGACATTGCCTTCCACATGCCGGTAGAGAACCGGAAGTGGCGTTTGGGAACCTGCCACTGAGGAATCGCACATTCCACAAACTCATGGAAGGGGCAGAGTCTACCAACTGAAAAGGCAGTTGAAGTGCTAGCAATTTAGCCAAGCTAGCATTCAACCGCTGGGCATGTGGATGGCTGGGAGCGAACTTCTTTCGGCGATGCAGCAGCT
Organism: Aquarana catesbeiana; assembly: GCF_042186555.1. Classification (NCBI taxonomy): domain Eukaryota; kingdom Metazoa; phylum Chordata; class Amphibia; order Anura; family Ranidae; genus Aquarana; species Aquarana catesbeiana. Next base: position 261,356,937 of record NC_133328.1, read on the forward strand.
GGGGCAGGGAAATTTGCCTGGTACAATCTGACGTCTGTGTACCAATAGCAGATTGCCCACAGGTACTTGGCTGTGACACACCTAATTCTACATCTTCATTCCTCTCAGTGCAGGTTTCAGAGAGGACTGAAGGTATAGTGGGGTTGGAGATCCCAGCTGATGAGTAGCAAGAAGAGGTCCGCTTTGTTCTTTGGTGTGTGTCTTTTAGATACACTTGCCAACGAACTGCATGGCAGGTCAACATATGTCTGGTCCAGCATGTGGTGCCCAAGCGGGTGATGTTTTGGCCACGCGAGATACACTTGAGACATATGTTGCAAATTGCAGCGGTGCGATCTGATGCACTCGTCTCAAAAAAGGCCCACACCAAAGAACTTTTGGAATAACGCGCAGAGACAGCAGTGGTATTAATAGGATCAGAACACCAGCAATTGTCTTCAGGTAGCTTTAGGTGCACACTGTGCAGAGGATACAGTACACTAACTGTAAATACTGCAGCTGCCTGCCTGTGGCACTAATAGGATCAGAAGAACACTAGCAATTGTCTTCAGGTAGCTTTAGGTGCACACTGTGCAAAGGACACAGTACACTAACTGTAAATACTGTAAAAACACCTGTCTGCCTGTCAGTATATTAGGAAGACAACAGGAACGGATCTAGCTAAACTGAATGCAGTATAATATATATATATATATATATATATATATATATATATATATATATATATATATATATATATATATATATATCTCATCAAATGACACTGACAAATGACACTTTCTTCTTATCGCTTTCCGCCACCACAACACACTACACAAGGCCGCCACGCAAGCGGCCTTATATAGTGTGGGGCGTGTACTAAACCGCCAGTGCCATAATTGGCCAATTACGGCTCTCTGTACAGACGGCACTGTGATTGGCCAAGCATGCGGGTCATAGTGCATGCTTGGCCAATCATCAGCCAGCAATGCACTGCGATGCTGCAGTGGATTATGGGCCGTGACGCACCACTCAAATTTGGTGCAAACGGCTCATAACTTTCACAATTCGACGAATAACCTGATTATTGCAGCCCAGGACTTTACAGAAATTAACTAAATACCTGCACACCTCCATGCAAATGCAGAACACTTCTGTATACTTACCTCATAGTATGCACATATATATCCAAGTATTACTTTGATTATATGTTCACAGGACTTGGTACTCAGTATAAATTTTATACCGTATAACAACTTCGACTGCATTCCTACCTGCAAAATTGCATCAAACACATCAATCAAACCAGCTAACCTGGTCGCATTGTTAATGCGCAAATTCAGGCTACTTGCATGCTAATTACATGCTTGACTCTCGTTTGATAGTCCAACTCAATTAACGAAAAGGAAATTGAAAGGTTTCAAAGCCGGTTTATTTTCTCCTATACCTATAGTGAAAACTTGGGAACTTATAATATAACATCTGATATAAATGGATTTTTTTAACAATCATTTTTTGGTATACCTGTCTGCAAAATTTCTAAATATTTAAATTGCACCCCTCTCTCTCTCCCCCCCTTTTTCTTTTTTTTTTATTAAAAAACTCTCATCATAGGACTGTATTTTGTTCACGCACACAAACACGCTTGTGATTATAAGAACACGTATGCCCCGTACACACGGTCGGACTTTGTTCGGACATTCCGACAACAAAATCCTAGGATTTTTTCAGACGGATGTTGGCTCAAACTTGTTTTGCCTACACACGGTCGCACAAAGTTGTCGGAATTTCCGATCGACAACAACACGGTGACGTACACCACGTACGACGAGACTAGAAAAGGCCGGTTCAGAACCAAGCGCGGCACCCTTTGGGCTCCTTTTGCTAATCTCGTGTTAGTAAAAGTTTGGTGAGAGACGATTCGCGCTTTTTCAGACTCGTGGCTTTCAGATCGTTTTCTGACGTTCAGTTTGTGCTTGTGGGTTTGTATCTGCTCTTCAGTGCGTGCAGTCAGTTCGTATCGGAGTTTTCTGTGTGATCTTGCCTGCTCGTTGCTGTTTTTCAGGTCGCTCTTCACAGGCCTTGCTGTTCTTCAGTGCGTTCTGTTACTTCGTTCTGAGCAGCCGACCGTTTTCTAGCCATGTTTCGTATGCGTACTCCTCGTAGAGTTCGTGCTGTGCGGGGGCTTGGTGTTGGGGTCCTGACCTTGACACAAGTCCAGTCCATGAACAGGGTGGGAACATGTTCATGGACCAAGAATTGGTTGCTTCAGCGTGACCAGTTCTGTCATATGCCTTTGCTCCGTGAGATCCGTGAGAATAATCCTGATGATTTCAGGAACTTTCTCAGGATGACGGACCCCGTATTTCACCGTCTGTTGGCTTTGCTGACCCCCTATATTAGCAGGCAGGATACCTGCATGAGGCAAGCCATCACTCCGGAGCAGAGGTTGGTCGCTATCTTGCGGTATTTGGCCACAGGGAGAAGCCTGCAGGACTTGAAGTTCTCGACAGGCATCTCCCCCCCAGGCTCTGGAGATCATTATCCCAGAGACCTGTTCTGCCATCATCCAGGTCCTACAGAAGGAGTATATGAAGGTAAGATTTTTATCCTTTAATATCACATTTTATTGTATTGAATGTTTGATAATATATTGTATTTCTTCCCTCATTCCCTAATTACCATGATTGTAATATGCTGTGAATGTCCCCTTTGTTCTCATGCATGCTGGATTTTTAGGTAATTATTATTTTATGTCCTTCATACATATTTGCCCTTCAATAACCTCCCCAGCATGGTGTCTCCTGGCCTATATTCACCTCATGTAGTCACTTAACAATGTATTTTATCAGCTCCATAGTAGTGCTTTACCCCAAACACCCCCTAAAATGTTTGGAAATGTTATTTTTGATTTAAATTCAGGCAGAGTGCCAGAGGCTTTTTTTTGTGGTGTCCCCAAATTTTTTTTAACCCTCCCCCCCCAACTGCTAAGTCAGCTGATCCCAATTCTCTATCTATCCTCAATCATCTATCTGCTGACTTTGCCAAACCCATACACACTATACCCACCTCTTTACTGGTCAGATTTAGGGATGAATTCCCTAAAGCATGTAGTGCAAGGGCCTGCCTGTATACTTTCCAATGGTACTGTTTAAAGTTTTTGTATCCTATTATTATCTTGATAGGTAATAGCAGAATGTTCAAATGTCCTCAAATGTGTACAGTGTGTATTTATATCTTTGTATTATGACACTTCTTACCTGTCCAGTGGTCTGCCAATAGTGTAACTAAGGAGGGGCTGTTCCAAGTAATACCCTGTATTTAGGCATTCATCTCTCAATGAAGTGAAGAGGGTTACCTGTCCAAGAGTTCCCCCCCCTATAATGTTAGAAATGGCCCATGAGAGGGGGGGAGGGGGAATATGATAGGTGTACCTTAAACTTTGGCCTTGTTAAATTCCCCTTAGTAAATGCTATCTGGAGGTTGCCCCATAATGTTTGTGTCTAATCTGCTTGCCATGTTTCTGTGAAAAAATAGTAAGGTTTATTTTTTTTTCCTCAGTTTCCTTCAACGCCACAGGAATGGCAGACTGTGGCCTCCCACTTTGCCCAGCGGTGGGACTTTCCTAACTGCGGAGGGGCAATTGATGGGAAACACGTCCACATCGTCCCACCACCCAACTCGGGGTCGTACTATTATAATTACAAGGGGTTTAATAGTATAGTGATGTTGGCGGTGGTGTCGGCTAATTACGAGTTCTTGTATGTGGACGTGGGGAAGAATGGCCGGATGTCCGATGGTGGAGTGATCGCCCAGACGGAGTTCTACAGGCGTCTCCAGAATGGCAGCTTGGACTTGCCACCTCCAGAGGACAATGTTGAAGGTCTCCCATTTGTGTTTGTTGCTGATGAAGCATTTGCACTGGGGGACCACCTGATGCGGCCATTCCCGATGAGGACCCTCACCCCGGAACAGAGGAATCCTGGCCAGCCGGTTCCAATTATTTCTGACACCCATCCATATGGCGGAGTATAAACTGAACCATATAATACTTGCCTGCTGTGTTCTCCATAATTTTTTAAGAAAACATTCAGCCAACTATGCTGGCTCAGTTGGGCCTGAGGCCGGAATCCCTAATCCATCAACACTGACGGCGCTTGAAAGTGGCCGTCCTGGCTTGCCCTCCCTGAATGCCCGTGATGTCCGGTTACGCTACCTGGAGTTCTTTGCGGGTAGGGGGGCTATCAATATGCCAGACAATCTGTGACACCTTTTTCAAATAAAAAACAACCAAAAGAAATTCTTTGTGGACATTTACTGCTTGTGTTTGTTTTAGCTGACCCTGACAGAAATGTGTTGAGTGCAGAAAATGTCGTGATTGGGTAACCAATAAAAAACAGTGTTGGCTGGTACTTCCTAAATGCAAAAACACATTTCACTACAAGTGCACTTGCAACTGCACTGAACCTGCACTTGTAGTGCAAAGAGGATTTGCCCTTAGGAAATAACCCCCATTTTTGCATAAAACAGCAATTACATCACCCCAAAAGTGTTGTAGTGTTGAGACAATAATCCACACATTCTTGAGTAAGGCACTTTTTTATACGTGCACAATCACATGTGCATTTCCCAAAGGTTTTTAAAACAAACCAACATGTTTGTTGTATAACAATGTTTGCAGTAGCATTATGAAAAATCAAAATATCCATTTCAGATAAAACAGGCCTGTGTAAAACCAACAAGAAAGCCAAAAAACTTGAACTTACAAAGTTCACATTAGGTAAAACCTGAAGGCTATATCAGACATCAGTATTTAGGAACTGGGTTTGATATAGCGTTCAGATGGGGGGAAATCACCCCTGGAAAAGCCAAATTTGGAAGATGCACACCAATTTACGAATGTCAACATGTGCTATCTGCCATCAGGGGGGATCAAGGGACGTGTTTGGGGGGAGCAAGCCCTTCCTCAACGCTACTTTATAATTGAGGAAGGGGTTGCACCCCCAAAACGCCTCCATTGATATCCCGTGATGGCAGATAGCACATGTTGGCACACTGTGTGCATCCTCCAAATTTGGCTTTTCTAAACATTTAAAAAATTTTGGTACGATAAAACAGGTGATTTTGTGGGGTTTAAATTCGCCCCAAAACATCAATGATGTTATTATTTTTTTTAATAACATCACTGATTTGTTGCTGGATGTTTTGCAATTGGAGATTACACCCCATGATCTCCCCGATCAGTATCTGGGCACTTTCAGATGTAAAGCGTTCTGGATCACGATCACCTAAAAAGAGATAAAGAACAAAAAAAAAGGTCTCAAAAATCTGCCACCAGCCATCTCTTTTACCTGAGCCTGTGGTCGCAGACACTCACCTGTTGTGGTGCCAATCTCCACCACGTCTTCATCTTCCTCCTGCTCAGCTTCTTGGGTTGGGGGTATTTCCCCTTCTTCCAGAGGGGGGGGTCTCTGGTCTCCTGGGATGAGGGGTGTCCGAGTCTTTTATCCCCTATGTAAAACAAAAATGGTATACTTAGCACACAGATATTTGATGGCAGAACTAGAAATAGGAAACATTGCTCAGAAGTGGGGTACAATTGTCTATTTTAGCAGAGTTCCAAGATGTATATTTTTTATTGCCCTTTGTCAAGCTGCAATACTTTACCTGTTTGGTACAAGCTTCAAAGATGTAACCCCCCCTATAGTATAGACTGGAGCACCTGTGTGGCCCCCCCTAATAAAAATGGTGTTCTTGTGTCCCACACTAGTGCTCCAGTGTCCAGATGTGAAAACAGCTGCTCAGTGTCCTCTCCTTACACACTATCTAGTTTGCATTTCATTCTAGTAACAAACCCATCTACACAAACAAATATTTGGCATCCAAGTAGGCCCCCAAAAATGTGTGAAAATGCATATGGCCTAAACAATGGTGTTCTAGAGGCCTAAAGAAAAATGTTTGATACGAACGAATAATGTGCCCATGAACATTAAAGTTGACCTTTTGAAACGTTACAACTAATAAAAGCATATGGAGCAGAACGAACGTAATAAAGACAGAAAGAATAGGAACACAGCACAACTACTTACTTTTTTTGCAGCACTCTCCGGATCTTTCGGTACTGCTCTGGCTCTCTCAACTTCAGGTCCGACCACCGCTTCCTGAGCTGATCTTTAGACCTTCGTACCCCGAAATTCCGCTCTAGACTCCTGACAACTTTCGCCATGATCTTGGCCTTTCGGATGTTCGGGTTGGGGTAAGGCCCATATTTTCCGTCATAGTCGGACTTCCTCATGATGTCGACCATCTCCAACATCTCCCCAAACGACATATTTGTGGCCTTAAAACGTCTCCTTCTGGATCGGGACGTGCCTGGATCCGGGCTTTCCTCCTCCTCCTCGTTGCTACAATTAGCCCGCACCTGCTGTATGTCCGCCATCATGCTCTTCCCCCACTGCGCCGAACGAAAAGGGGTGGGGAATACACTAGAAAGAACGTCAGGGGCGGGCGGAGTTACACGCATGCGCAGTGTATATAAAGCGTAACACGCGTGCGTATTACGTTTGATCTGTGAGCGGAGGAAGGAGCATTGGACACGGCGATCGTAAGAACGAAGGTAAGAGACAAACTTGGGCCTATACTGCTTCTAGATTGAGGCCTATATTGTAACAAGATTAGGAGAGTTTTGTGTGACATTAGGCTTTGTCTTGTGTTGTGTCTTGCAGTGAACATGGATATGGTACTGAAAGATAAGGACTTCATTTCAGTCTTCATAGAGATGCTAAGGGAGCTGCCCTGTCTGTGGGAGATTAAACACCCCCATTACAAGAACCAACCAAGAGGAAGGCAGCACTGGAGCAATTGTGTGAAATTGTGAAGCAGGTGATCCCCACGGCAGACATCACTTTTTTAAAGATTTTCATTGGTGGCCTGAGGAGCACATATCTGAGGGAGCGCAATAAAGTCCTTGATTCGCAGAGATCCGAAGCAGCAGGTGACATCTATGTCCCCAGGATGTTGTACTACGACAGGCTGCACTTTCTGGCAGGCTAGACTGAACCCAGGCCATCCCTCTCCAGTCTTCCTTCCACGCTGCCTTCCCCCCCGGCTGAGGCTTCTGACGCCCAACCTGGGCCTTCCAGGCCATATGTGGAGGAGCCCAGATTGAGCCAGGTATAGCATTCCTCTAAATATTTCTGCTTGTCCAATCAATGATGTGAACTATATGTTAGTTGGGAGTACTAATTAAGGATTGTGATTGATGATGCAAAACATTACAACTATGTCCCTTTTTCATACACAGGGAAGTCTCAGCCAGGAGGTGGCCGGGCCGAGCCGGCTGGCTGATCTGCAGGTCCCTCCATCCCCCCTGGAAACAGAAAGTGGCAGTAGGAGGAGTGCCCTAGAGGAGGCGGCTATCAGATTCTTTTGTAGGGCTACAGAGGTCCTGGGAGCACCACACACCAGGCAGGAGAACATTGCTGCATTCATAGCATATAAAATGCAGAGGATGGAGGAGGGCCAAAAAGCCATGTGTGAGGCCCTCATATCTGAGGCTCTGGCGAAAGGTATGAGGGGCCAAATTACACCTCACACACGGCTTTGGGATGGTCCTCCTCCTCCTCCTGCAGGTCCTACTCCTCCTCCAGGTCCTACTCCTCCTCCTGCCACATCTCCAACTGCACAGCCACAGCCCGGAAGGAAGTGTGAAAGGAAGACCAGACAGTGAGGACCCTGGATCCAGTCTGGTGGGCCAAAAAATGCAGCTTCTTGTGGTACCACAGCCTGCGGACACACATGTCATCTGCTGCTATCCAAGTCTCTGTGAATCCCGGACCAGACTGCCCTCCCTTACATATGGACTCCTCAGGCCACCAATTTTGATGTTGAAGAATTGATGTCTGCCGTGGGGGTCCCAGGCTTCGCTAATTTCTCTTGTTGATCCAGTGTTGCCTTCCTCTTTGTTTGGTTCTGATCCCTTAATAAAGGATTTTTGTTTTGAATTATACTCTCCTATGTGTTTTACTTCAAAAAGGACAGTTTGTTTGTGAGGATTCAGGTACATTTCAAATATACAATGTGAAATGAACAAGGGACACCAACACCAAACAATCTCCTTGAGATTAAATAATAAAAGATATCAATGGTGTTGGGGTAACCTGACACACAAAACACACCCAAAAATATTCTGGAGTAAAAATAAAAATAACATTGAACAAAGATCAGCCTTGGAAAAAAATCCAAACATTAAATAAAAAAAAAGGCTTAAAATCCAAAATAAAAAAAAATAAAAAATATAAAACTGTCAGATGTGACAACTAATAACAATATATTCAGGGAATCCCACTAAAACAACACAAATAAAAGTTTGTGAGAAGTGTGTGTGAATACGAGCAGCAAAACGACTTAATTCTTGTCACATTATAAAGAAGAAGAGAGTGCGCTGTATTAAACCATTTTGAACATTGCAGTGTGATGAAAGTGCTGTATCCATTGCAAACGCTAAGTTTACCAGAACGAGCTGTCCCGTGTTGGAATTTCTTCTGAGCATGCGTGGCACTTTGTGCGTCAGAACAGGCCACACACGGTCGGAATTGACGCGATCGGATTTTGTTGTCGGAAAATTTTATCTCCTGCTGTCCAACTTTGTGTGTCGGAAAATCCGATGGAAAATGTCCGATGGCGCCCACACACGGTCGGAATTTCCGACAACACGCTCCGATCGGACATTATCCATCGGAAAATCCGACCGTGTGTACGGGGCAGTACACTTTCCTCTCTCTCCTCTTTTTTTTTTTTTTTTTTTAATATGTATTCTGAAAGTTGACTATAACTTAATTGTTTCACTACACATTTGTTAGCACATTTGTTTGCACAATTAATTTCAGAGACATTTGCATACTTTCTGTAATGTCTGTTTAGATTAGTGGTATATCAAACAGAAGTCTTTGCAGGTGGGTACCCTGGGTCACTTAATTGGGTACTTAATTACTTAGTTACTCACTGAGTTCTTTTTTTTTCCTAGCAGGGATGGTATATGCATAGTTTTTTTTTTTTTTTTGGTACCACTACTATTCCATGATTCTACAGCTGTAAAAAATAAACTAAAATATAAAGTGTAGAAGGCGCTGTAAGTAGCAACCATTACAGCAGTGGAGTTATGGTTAGAAGGGGTGCAAAATCTAACCTGATGGAAGGAGTAAGTCGGAATACTATAAAAACATATCTGGTTCAAGACGGGACAGACCAGGCAGTAGAAAGTATAAATAAGATCGTACCAACATTACCAGGTGAACCAGCAAAAACGAAGGTTAGTATAAAAGGAGAAGTAGAGGGAGATAAACCGATGGTAGATACATAGTTACATAGATGCGATACAAAAAGGGTAAAAGTGACCAATTACCACAAGCCAAAAGTAAAATAATTGATCAGACACCCAAAGGAGGACAAATGCAGCAGATAATAGAGGCTGATGATCTACAAGCAGTCCCAAAAAAACAAGACATGGCAGATATGCTGTCTCATCTCGAACTAATGATCAAAGCTGAAATGAATGCAACTAGAAGAGACATTCAGACTGTCCTAAAGAGAGTAGAGGACACAGAAACACATCTGGAGGAACACAAAGAGGCAATAATGAAGCTGCGAGAAAGAGCTGAAATGGGCTGGATAAAAATAAGGAATATACGATATAAACTAGAGGCTCAAGAAAACCATTCTAGATGGAAAAATTTAAGGATTAGAGGTCTTCCAGAAATAGTCAAGGATGCAGAACTAGAAGATGTCCTGTGGGAAGTATTTAACAAAGCTTTGAAAATAGAAGCATCTATGCCCATTCGATTTGAAAGAATCCACAAAGTATAAATAAAACTCCACCAGACCTTCCAAGGGATGATATTGCATTCCATCATTACGAAATGAAAGAACAGGTGTCTCAAAGTACACAAATCTACCCACCCATGGAATACATGGGAAATAAGCTATTAATTTTTACAGACCTATACCCTGAAACATTAGCGTGCAGAAGGGCATTGAAACCCCTAACAACCTGTTTACAAGAAAGCAACATTAGTTATTGTCACGGAACGTCCCACACTCCGCTTGAGTGCTTCCGTCATATACCACTTCCTCCCAGTCTGTATACAGATATCCCAACCTCTCTGAGCACAAAACAAGGCGACACTTGCTTGTTTCTACCAAGAACTCACTTTATTCAGAACCAGAATACAGTCTTATATACACAGGAGAAGATTACTCTAACAATACAAACGTAACCTAATTAACATGAGTAATTAACTAATCCTTTATACAGCCTATGTGATTGAGACATGACCTTTTGCCCAGACTTAGTTAATTATCACAGGACACCTTATCACAATAGCAGCAGCTCCAATAGGAGTCGTCCCGTCTCCTACATTGTATAGAGGACAATGTGATCAGCTCATTCAATTAACATAAACACAGGTAGTTGGAGCTGATGACACCAGCATCTCCTCACAGGATGTGTCCCAACAGAATGAATCAGTCTTATCAGCAGGGTGCTGCTGGAGGAATCCCCCCTCCCTCTTCAGGGACACAAATCTACAGTAAGGAGTCCCCATACAATATATACACGACTGAGTCCGATTAGTACAGTTCAGCCTGGATTTCTCATTCACCTCACAGAGTATTGTTCCATTGAAAATCCAGGGCCCATAATCAAAAGGCAACAGGCTTGCATACAGTCCTCTCCAACAGCCTCTGTTCTGGCTAGGTCTGTCACAGTTATAGCTGGGGGTTTCCGGCCTGTTTGATTGCAAAGAATCAGGGGGTCTCAGCAACGTTACAATTTCCAGGATATATAAAAGAATTTTGTAGTAAACTAGGTATACCAATTGTAAAGTTGGAAAACTGGGAAAAGCGTCTCCCGACTTGGAAAAAAATGAAAGAACAAGAACGGACTAAAGTATAGAGCCTTTTAAAGGGGAAGGAAAAAGAGGAAGGAAGGGGAAGGGAGGAAAGGGGAAAAAAGAAAAAAAAAAGAAAAGGAAAATTTAAGAACAGATGTAAAGAACAGATTAAGCTAAAGGAGTAAAAGGAGTGGTGGGAGAATCACCTGGGGAGACATGATCTGGAGTGGTTATGCCCACTCCGGAACCACTCCTAATTTATTGGAGACGAGACCTGGGGAATGAGTGGGCATATAAACGCCCCAGAGGTAGGTTTGGTCGGGCTAGATGCCCTTTGGGGCAGAGGCTGGAGGAACCACAACATTGATTTACAATGTAGAGGGAGGGAGGGAGGAGGGAGGGAGAGATGGGGTGGGTTTTAGGATGATACAATGTTATGTGTTTATATTTGGAAGTTTGTCTGTAATGTTTACATGGTACATTCCTGAAGTAAGGAGAAATTTTTCACCCCTCATCCTTACTATGCTCCCATTGTAAGAGGTACTGAGCTTTTGGTTATAAAATGACAACTTTAAAAGTGATTACATATAATGTGAGAGGCTTAAAACAGTCCTAATAAAAGGTATCAGATTTTACAAGAGCTGAAAGGACTCTCGGCTAACAGTCTTTTTGCAGGAAACCCACTTAAAATGGTCGTCAAAAACTAGCTTGGAATCCAAAAATTTCCCTATGTGGATGCACAGCTACTCATCTAATAAAGGATCTAGGGGGACAGCAATAGGGTTTGATAAAAACACACAATTCACATTGAAGGCTGTGGAAGCAGACCCAGAGGGGCGGTATTTATTTGTCAAAGGGTCCCTATTTAATATTGACTATACCTTGGTGAATGTATACTGCCCTAATATACGCCCTACTGTCTTCTTGAAAAAAGTACTTAACAAATTGGAAGGTTTTAGAGAAAGAAGATTGATAGTAGCAGGAAATTTCAACTTCGTTTTTGATCCAGCTCTGGACACTCGGCCTCTCTCTCTGAGATCAGAAGGAAAACACTTAAGGGCAATTAAACTTCATCAACTACAGTTGGTGGAAACATAGAGAATTTTACATCCGAGAGATAAAGATTTCACATATTACTCCGATACACTCATCTTATTCCAGAATAGGCTACATTTTATTGGATCATCAGCTGTTAGAGGGGCTGCGTATGACAGAAATAAAATCAATAACTCTCTCAGACCACGCTTCGGTAGAGATGACCCTTGAGCTCAGGGATGTCCCAGCCAGACAATGGTCTAGAAGAGTAGACAAATCCCTCTTACACGACACTAGGATAATGGGGGATCTAGAAAGGGAAATTAATTTTTTCTTTAAAGAAAATGACAGAAAATATTGCCCCTTCTGTACTTTGGGAAACACATAAAGCCTATATGAGAGGGAGGCTAATAGCAGAGAGGGCTAAGAGAAAAATATGGCAAGCCCAGAAACAGTCACTTCTGGGATAGATCCAGGCTCTAGAACAGCTGCATAAAAGCATAAAAGATTACTTGAAGACCAAACTATGGCTATATTATTGACAAGAAAACGAGAAACTTTGAGAGATTTGATAGAACAGGATACTAAATGGGTATTTAATAAAACAAGTAAGAAATACTATGAAATGGGAAATAAGACAGGAAAATTACTAGATGGAATAATTAAACCCAGAAGTAACTTAAATTACATAGTAAAAATGAAGGATAAAAAAGGTGAATTAAAATATTCCACAAAAGAAGTTAGAGATCCTGCAATAATACTATCAAATGCTATATAAAGTAAATAATATACAGAACCCAGAGGATATAAAGTGTAGAAGAAACAAAATAGAACAATACTTAGGAAAGGTAAAATTCCTAGCTTTATTATTTGAAGAAGGACTCAATAAATTGGATACGGAGATTAAAAAAAATGAAATAGGCAATCAAAAATTCTAGAATAGGTAAAAGCCCAGGCCCCGATGGGGTTACTACAAAAAGTTCTCAGGAACTCATTAGGAGACGGTGAGGAGATTCACAGAGAGGCATTACATGCCCACATAACCCTCATAGCTAAAGAAAGGAAGCATCCAACAGTATGTGCCAGCTATAGGCCGATATCTTTGATAAATGAAGACAAAGATTTATGCAAAGATATTGGCAGAAAGGCTGAAGCCCCTTATTCCAGAGTGGACAGACAAGGACCAGGCAGGCTTTGTCCCAGGGAGGGAGGCGAGGGATAATGTAATAAGAACTTTACTCGTGATCCACTGAGCCAAAAAGGGAAAGAAACCACTGTTACGTCTATCAGACGCCGAAAAGGCTTTTGATAGACTTTATTGGGAGTATATGCTCGCAACTTTGAGATACGCAGGCATAGGCCCACAAATGTACAGATGGATCGAGGCATTGTACTCTGAACCAACTGCACAGATACAAGTTAATAGGAACCTCTCGGGGCACCTTTGCATTGTACAACTGTGCATGACAGGGATGCCCACTTTCGCCTTTGCTGTTCGTCCTCTCTCTGGAACCTTTCCTGGCGACTATTCGGGCAAATCAGGAAATTAAGGGGATGGAGCTGGCCGGACAAGAACATAGTCTCTACATTTGCAGTTGATGTGTTGTATGTTTTAAACCCAGGACAATTGCTCCCAATTATAATGTCAGAGTTTGAAAGATATGGAGAAATCTCAAACTTGAAGATCAATAAAGAAAAGACCGGGGGCGTGGCTACGGCATGCACGGGTGAAGAAGTGCCTTTCCTGAGCTCCGTGAGACCTCTCCATATAGCCTGAACGGCAGCATTAACGGGGGAATAAACACTCCAAAAGATGCCCCCAAAGGGCAGGACATCACCGCAGCCGCAGCAGACTCCTCGAGGCCGATCGGAATCCCTGGATCTCTTCTTCTCAGGGACCCACAGAGGAACGGCAAGTACAGCCAAGGTGGTGCCCGGCGGACACGCTGTCAAGGCGGCCTCCCCCATCAGCTCCCCACACATGCCGCTGCTGTCCCTGCTTCCACCTTCCTCTCCCTCCGGCTCAGACAGCTCAGAAAAACACACTAACTGAGGCGATGCCTGGGAGGATAAAGACATCCGATCCCATATTCTCTCCCTCCCCACTAAGGCTGACCTGGAGAAGTTTGTCCACAGAGTGGAGAAGGCCATGAGGCAAGATATTGAGCCCTTGCAGACACAGCACACCTGGGAGGTAGAGTGGAAACCCTGGAGACGCAGTGGGATGAGACCACCCCCACCCTGCAAGCCCTTACTCACCACAGCAAAATGCAAGACCGCAGGATTGAGGCCCTGCTGGATCAAATGGACGATTTTGAAAATAGAAGCTGCAGGGTTAACATACGCATCAGGGGTCTGCCAGAGGCCACGGGCCTGAGACACATTATACCCACCTTGCAAGGGGTCTTTAAGCAAAATATTAGGCCGACAAGCGTCTGGGCACTTAGAAATAGACAGAGCCCATAGAGCTCTGCGACCCCCCTCTAAAGATCCTGACAAGCCCAGGGACATTATTTGTAAACTGCACAAATACTCTCTTAAGGAACACATCATGAACCAAGTCTGAGGGGTCAGAAATGTGGATTTTGATGGAGCTAAATTAACCTTCTTTCTGGACCTTTCAAGACGCACGCTTATGCAGCGCCGCACACTCAAGCCATTGCTGGCGGCTTTACAATATGCATAACTGCCTTACAGATGGGGTTTCCCGTTTAGCCTGTCCACTACTAAGGATGGTAAGCAGTTTACCCTGCGGTGCAAAGCTGACCTACCCCATTTTCTGGAGTCTCTTGGACTGCCTCAGGTGGACATTCCATATTGGAGGGCCTCGCCAGACATCCCTCTCCCAACTCACCCTGAACCGTGGCAAGCAACCCGCCGCAGATGTGGATCTCGAAGGGGCCCCTCTGACCAAGCTGCACACCCTCACATCCCACAGGAGGAAGCCTGAACGGTGGTTCTTCCTAAAGTTGGCACCCAAAATGCTCCTGGACGTTGCCAGATGCTGTCTCACCTTTTTGCATAAGACTAAGGTGCAGATTATGCACCCCTTGCTGATAGCGGGTCCCCATGCGGACTCACCCCCCCATGCTGTATCACTTTCCCCCAATAGGTCAACTCTTTGGAGTTTTGTTCCCCATTTGGGAAATGGCGCTGCTCGCTGGCCTTCACCGTCTCCTCGTCTTGAGGGGGGACTCCCGACCGGCGGCAAAGCTGTACTTTGTCATGTCCTTTGGGTTCTTGTTTTTTTTCTGTTTTATTGTTTACAAATTTTTTTATGTTTTATGGTGTTTACAACTACAATAACTATTGTTTGCTTTCCAGGCTCTTGCTCATTTGCAAAATACTCTGTCTGCTCCTCTCTGCTGGACTGGACGTGCTGTGGGTCCTTCCTCCCCTCCGCTGGTAGCCTGGTAGTTCCATCCTGTGAACCCCCATCATGGCAGCCTTGAAAGTCGCATCCTACAACGTGCGTGGCCTGGGATCTCCATCGAAACGCAGTGAGTTGTGGCTTGAGATGAAACGCATGGGGCACACTTTTTTTGCAGGAAACGCACTTCAGCACTGACTCGGTCCCCCGCCTCCCCACACATCTGTACAACTCTTGGTACCTCAGCAATTCCCCTCACCCTAAATCAGGAGGGGTTGCCATAGCGGTCCGAAAACATTGTCCCTTTGTCCTAACGGACCAATTGACCCTAATGGCAGGATTGTATTTGTTAAGGGCACCATTTACAACCGTTGCAGCTGTGTACGCCCCGAATAGCAAACAGCTTACCTTTATTGATTCTGTTCTGGAATCTCTGTCCTCCTTCAGGAAAGGCCAGCTCATTTTAGGAGGCGATTTCAATATCACCCCCGACCCACAACTGGACACGTCCTCAGGCCGCTCAACCCATTAGTTTGCCTTTCTGAAGCACTTTCGGAAATCCTTGCAGGCGCACCACTTGATTGACTGCTGGAGATTACTACACCCAGCAGACAGGGACTAAAGCTATTTTTCAGCCACACACAATGTAGTATAGACCTCTTGCTGATGGGCCAATACTCCCTTGATTCCCTAGCTGGCGCCTCCATAGGCTCCATCACAACTTCAGATCATTCACCGATCTCCATTTCCCTGCGTCCCCTGTCTATGGAGGCACGGACGTGGAGCTGGCGCCTGAATGAAGGTATCCTGGATGATACAGTAGCACAAAAACAGGTATCAGATACCATTTCCCTGTATTTTGCTGAAAACAAGCCAGGTGAGGTGGGCATGGGCTCGGTGTGGGAGGGACATAAAGCGGTAGTCCGCGGAGAGCTGATATCCCAAGGGGCGAGATTGAAGAAGGCTCAGGAGGGGGAACTACAGAACTTACTAGCCAAAACACGCGCGGTGGAACTAGTTCACAAAAGGCGCGTCACCCCTGTAATGGTGTCAGAGCTACAATCCCCCAGACAGGAACTGGCCACATTGTTGGACATTAAAATCAGGGCCCGAATGCGCCATGTAGCACGCAAATTCTATGAATTTGGTAATAAGTGTGGGAGGCTGTTAGCAAGAGCCCTTAAGCACCAACGCGATTCGGGACATGTGCATAAGCTTACCTCAACGACGGGAGCATCTGTCATTCATTCCTCAAAAATTGCTAACACTTTCAAGGATTATTACGCCCAACTATACCACCTCCCTACCCTACCTGGTTCTGCGGAATCCCAATGGACAGACCACATCCTACAATACCTCACAGAGGCCCAATCCCCACAGCTAGAGGCATCCATTACCGACCAGCTGGATGCTCCCATCTCCTTATTGGAAATTGAGGCGGTGATCAAAGACCTTCCTAATGGGAAGAGTCCTGGCCCCGACGGCTACACAAATGCCTACTATAAAAAATACTCAGCGGTGCTATCTAGGCCCATGTGCGCCTACTTCTCAGCCCTGGCTTCTGGCACAGCAATGCCCAGTGAGGCGCTGATGGCACATATCACAGTTCTCCCAAAGGAAGGGAAGGATCACACCATGCCAGGGAACTATAGGCCCATATCACTTCTAAATATTGATATTAAGATTTTAGCAAAAATCTTGGCCAATAGACTAAAACCGATCCTCTCAACAGTCATACACACTGACCAGATGGGGTTTATAATGGGAAGGGAGGCAAGGGACAATTCCAACAGAGCGCTTCAGCTGATTCACTGTGTGGAATCTCAGGCTATGATGCACCCCTGTCTTTTGCTTTCCACTGATGCCGAGAAGGCATTTGACAGGGTGGACTGGACCTACATGAGAGCGGTGTTGGTCAGGCTTGGCCTGGGCCCCAATATGCTTGCATGGATATCCTCCCTGTATAGCTCCCCGATTGCCAAGGTAAAAGTAAAATGGTCTACTGTCAGACACTTTCCAGATTGGCAATAAGACACGCCAGGGATGCCGCTTGTCCCCTCCTATCTTTGCTTTAACCCTTGAGCCACTGCTTAATAAAATCCGCCTTTAAGGGCTTTACTGTAGGGCCGACCAAACATAAGCTGTCCGCTTATGCAGAAGATGTCCTATTCTATGTCTCTAAACCCCTGAATTCACTGCCTAACATCATGGCAGAATTAAGAGAATTCAATCTATTGTCCAATTTCAAGATAAACTACAATAAATCAATCAGAGATCCTGTCACTGAATGTCCCCCTGGGATTACGTACACAGCTACAGACTGCCTTCTCATTTACCTGGTGTCAAACTTCTTTGAAATACCTAGGGGTAAACCTACCTACACGTTTCTCCCAGCTCTACGCATGTAACTATGGGCCACTGCTTTCCACTATCAGAGTGGACCTTAAAAAATGGGATTGATCCGCTTTCTCATGGATGGGCCGAGTAACTGTCCTCAAAATGAATGTGCTGCCCCGTATCCTGTTCTTCCTGCAGATGGTGCCTATCACCTTGCCTAGGACTTTCTTCTCAACCCTAAACAGCACGTTTATAAACTACCTATGGAGTGGGAAATGCCCCTGGCTGGCCCTCCACGCGATACAGCGCCCCAAAGTAAGAGGTGGTCTTGGGGTCCCAGTAGTCTGCAGATATTATGAGGCCATAGTCCTACAGCATATTTTAGACTGGCATCACAGTGTCACTCTTAAACTTTGGGTGCCACTTGACAATTTCCTAGCTGGCCGAAACCTGTCGTATGCCCCCTGGGTCCCCCGGGAAATCAGGGTTTTTTCTGGGCTGGTCTCTCCCATGGCCTCCCATGCTCTGACAATATGGGACACTTTGAATAGGAGGGGAAGGCTTGCTCCGCTGACATCCCCCCTGGCGCCTCTAGGTGGCTTCCCTTGGTTTACTCCAGGGGAACAGCCATCCTTTTTCTGGACATGGGCGGCCGATGGGGAGTCCAGATGTGGTAGATTTATCCAGGACCAAGGCCTGCTGCCGTTGGCAACACTGAGGGAACAATATGGCGCCGTCCCAATGGATGAGTGGCGCTATAGGCAGCTCCAGCATTTCATCAATTGCCTACCCAGTGGAGCTCGCTCTACCACCCTGGCATTACCCTTTGAGCGCCTATGTATGTCAACCTCTGCTGTCCCCCACGCAATATCGGTATTATATGACCTGCTGTAATCCATGCATAACGAGGGAAAGCCAGGGTTCATTAGGGACTGGGAGGGGGACCTTCAGGACATCTTTACTGAGCCTCAGTTGAACCATCTGTATCGCCTCACACACTCAAACACAGTAGGCACAAAAATACAGGAGAATAGCTATAAAGTCCTAACCAGATGGTATAGGGTCCCTTCCAGGCTTGCCAAGATTTACCCGTCTCTCTCGGACACATGTTGGAGAGAATGTGGCCTCAGAGGCTCATTTCTTCACATCTGGTGGGAATGTCCCAAATTAAGGCCCTACTGGCTAGACATTCACACGCAGATCAAAATCATTCTAGACCTAGAACTACCAGATTCCCCTATGAAGTCCCTACTGCATTTCCCCACCATTCCTCTCGGCCAATACCGCAAATCGATACTACCACATCTGCTTAATCCCAAGATATTGGAAGAAACCTCAGGTACCTACACGCACCAAATGGATAACATTAGTCAATAATATCATGGCCGCTGAGGAATGGATGGCAAAATGTAAAGACAGGTATGAGAAGTTTTACTCAATCTGGACTACCTGGATACACTATACCAGTCTGGCGAGGTCAGCTGCCCGGGACCCTCACAGATAACGGCCCCCCATGATTGATGGGGATGGGTTGGGGAAGTGCGGCGTTACTCGGAGAGCAAGAGTGCTGCCGAACTTTGACAAACCTATTACAACCTAAATCGGTTTACCATGCCAGTAAGGGTAACACCCCCTTTCACCTTTTATTTTCAGTTTATTCTCATTTTAATTTCCATTTTGGCTTAGGTTTCCGTTTATCGTTTGGCCTTGGTACCTTTGATCGCTGCTCCTCAGTGGTATCCCAGAGAGGGAGGGTAGGGGAGATCCATAGAGGTGTGAATTCATATGATTTAACAGTGGAATGATTATAACATATCCCCCCCGGTGACGATCCCGCAAATGTGTGTACCCCTGAATAACATTTTCTATGAAAAGTGTACCTTGGAAAAAAAAAAGGCCTTCTATGTAACATTCTTTCTACCTTTTATACGTTGTTTTATGTCCATCTATATGTTGTTAATTGAAAATATTCTGAAAATAAAGATTATATAAAAAAAAAAAAAAGAAAAGATGGAGATACTAAATGTCTCCACTCCTAAAGCAGACAGCAGACATCTTAAATCTTAGTATCCATTTGCTTGGAAACGTAGAGGCCTAAAGTACCTGGGTATCTTTTTGTCTACTCTGGAAACAGATTTATACCAGGACAATTACCTACCTTTACTAAATAAAATCAAGCAAGATCTGAGGGGATACCCGGCAAATAAATTGTCATGATGGTGACATTGCAGAGTGCTTTGTATATATTTCAGACTCTTCCGATAAACATCCCGAGGGCCTATTTTAAGACCCTCGGGAGGTTGGTCGGAAGATTTATATGAAAGGACAGGAGAGCACGCATATCTTATGGATCTCTGACAAGACCACGGTCAAAGGGGGGTTTTTACCTCCCAGACTTTGAGAGCTACCATGAGGCAGCAGTGTTACGGAGGGTGATCGACTGGGTCCATGGTGCCTCCCAGAAAAATGGGTATCACTGAAAGAAGATCTATGTGGAAGATATTTAAGCCACATAATGTGGGTACCTGGGAAGCTTAGGGACATCCCTGGTGATGTAGCTCAAATGACAAAGGAAACCTTAAGAGCTTGGGATAGCCTATTTAAAACTAGGCTATGGCAATACAACAGCCCATTAATGCCCCTGTTAGGTACAAACTATTTCCCCCCAGGGAAGGAGAACAAGCTATATCTGAGGTGGACGCTCTCGGATAGATTAAGATTAAAAGACATCATGGAAAGAAATGCCCTGTGTACTATAGGTCAACTACGTGAGAGATATGGGGAATCACCATGGGATAAGTGGAGATATAGGCAACTCCAGCATTTTGTAGACACTCTCCCAAAACTCCTTTGTTCCAGTAAAGAGCTTATCATATGGGAAAGTTTGTTGGACCAAGGGGGATTAGGGGCCATGGAATATCTATTATAAGATGTTGATTTCTTCTCCAGGTTTGGAGCCACTCTTAGAGAGTTGGGAGTTGGAATTAGATCAAACTATACCAGAGCAAAAGAAACATAAAATTATAGATTATGTACATTCAACATCAATAGATATGTGTTTTTGGTTTTTTTTTTGTTTTTTTATCAGGTATCAGGAGATGAGGAATATGTTATAAATTCTAGATGGTCACAATTAGTAAAACACTTTGGGTTATTATATTAAGAATAGGGTTAAGATAAGATTTGAAGTTTTAGGGTAAGAGGAATACAAGGCAATATGGTGGACTGGGTGAAGTAGGCGAAAGGCAAATTCCCCATTGTACCACCCCTTATAAAATGAACAATTCAAAAATTCATAATAGAAACACTGAGATAATAGGATTGGGAATTTTGTGGGTGGGTGTTTTTTTTTTTTCCTTCTTCTCCCTTTTCTCAAGTTTCCCATCTCCCCTCCTCTGCCCCCCCCCTTCTCCCTTCTTCACCCACCCCCCCTTTTTCTCCCCTTTTTCCTCCCCCTCCCTACCATTTTGCTTCTGTATCTCATTTAGTTCTTTTAGGTAGGAATGGTATGGTTTTCAGGAGTTGGATGTAGGGAGTGGAAAATAGAGTAGAAATGTATATATCAAGAATATTAAATGTTAAAGTTAAATGTATAATGTCAATTAAGTGGTAAAGGTAATGGGTTATGTTATGTAAATATGTAATGTATGTGATTGTATTTTTTATAAGATGAGTTTTGGAATTTTCTTTTTGAAGCTGATACTCTTCTTTGTTAAGTGTTGTCTTTATTTTTTATTAAAAAAAAAAAAAAAATTCAAAGAGTTTAAAACAAAACAAAAAAAAAAGAATGGAAATATGGCATGGTCATATCCTGTTGTGTATACTGTATTTAAGACCCTGAAGACTGAAATTAAAACCAAGTAATAATTCACCATGCTCGTGTGTGTGTGTGTGTGTGTGTGTGTGTATGTTGCTTCCAGGGCCATGAAATGTGAATGTTTGTAATGAAAAGATATGCTGGCAAAAGGTTAATACAGCGTATATAGATAAACAATATAGAAAGACATAAATCCCTTTAGGTAGTCTTTTAGCTAGAAGAGAATTCTGTGGAGGACCGACTCCTTGAATATTCCATCACCAGCCGCCCCTCGCTAACAACCGGAACTCCCTCCTACCCCTTGCTAGTATGCACTCAGATTCAGAAGTGCAGGAGTACTCTAACCCGTAGAAGCACATCTTGTTAAAAATGTATCTTCCATCCTCGTTTAAAGTGCTAGTCAGAATTTCCATCTATCGGATGTCCTCATGTCCTCAACCCTATGGAACCACTGGGATAGGGAGGGCACTGTCGCAATTTTTCATAAATGAGGGAATGCATGAACTGACCGCATTGACTAAATGTCAGACTACGGATTTCTTATACACCTTAACCGGCATCCGGGTATGGTGTAGAAAGAAAAAAATATCTGGCATATAAGGAACATGGGTGTCTGTAAATTTTTGTACAACATTTTGGACTTATTTCCAAAAGGACTGGAGGGAAGAGCATGAGCAAAATATATGTGTAGCATATCCCCCCTTTCTGAATCACATTGCCAACATCTATCTAAAACACCAGGGTATTTTCAGTGCAAGATAGCGGATAAAGTGCAATACCATATAGTCCTCATTTTGTATCCTGATTCCTGGTACTTATTGCTGATAGAGGATTTGTAAAAAAGGTTAGGATTTTAGAGAGGTCCTTAGCAGAAAACTCTTTATTAAGATATTTCTCTCATGCCTTTAAAAAACCTGGTGGTGGGTGAGAGGTTTCTGCAAGCAAAGGTTTATATGAAAAGGAGAAAGAATGCCTAAAAGCAGGTCCTTCAGACTGCATTCCCATTTGAAACCAAAAGCCAGGGATTTTAAAAAGTGCAAAAGTTGGATTTTCTGGACCTTTTAGAGGAGACCTGGCAGAAATACTCCCCTTACAAATCCCTACAGTTATTTCACCCAAAGATAAAGTTGTGCAAGTTTCTTTATTGCTCCTATTATACCCACTATCTGCTTTTAAAAATTAACAAATTGTCAGCCTCAGTATGCTTTTCTGCAGAGGGCACATTTTATCATATGGTTTGGGAGTTTACTCCTATTCAAGCCTATTGGACTGTGGTCACTGAATTTGTTGGCACGCTTACTCAAATACCAAATATATGCAACCCTTTACAATGTTTGTTTGGATACATAGATGGCGATAGTCTTCCAAATGTTATTAAAATTCTGCTACGCTTAGTATTTTTCTATGCTATAAAATTTATAGCAATCCATTGGATGGCTTAGTAGCTTTGACTAGTTACCAGGCAATTTCCTTATACAAGCTGCCCTACGAGGCTAGGTGGTTGCCCTATGAAGTTTCCAATGATTTGGTCCCCATGGTTAGATTCCTTGACCACTATACCTGATAGCGAGTAATGTGCTTATGTATTTTGTGCTTTATTTGTGCCCCTCCTTGATTGTTTTATTAACTTTATATAACTACCGCATGGCTCCTAATACCTTTGTGTATTTTATTCTTACCATTGGCTATATTATGGTGGCGTTGTACCTTTATGTGATCTGGTATATCCTTTGTAATCTGCTGTAATGATATACGGAAAGGATACCTGTTTTTTACATTGTCTGCTATTTGGTTTTGAGCAATGTTCCTTGTCTGTATTTGTTGGGAAAAAAAACCCACAATAAAAGTGCAAATGTTGGAGTAAATTGAAGTGGCTAACGCCTGTGAACGCTCAGTCTTGAGACATCTGGGAAGTGTCCAACCAAGTGGAGTGCTGTATATAGCTGTGTGGGGTGTACACAAGGCAGACCCTGGGCGGGGGCGTGGGGTGCACCACACTCAGGCACCGCAGAGGGGAGGCGCAGAAGGGCCAGAGTGCTCCCCTCCCTCCTCCTCTCCTTGTGTGCTTTGCTCTGAAATGCCCAGTGTTCCGGCAGCGACAGGGGTGGACTGAGCATTCAGGTCAGCTTACTTGCCACTGTGGGGACAGCAGTCATTGCTTCTAACTACATACACTGACCAGCGGTGTATGTATGTACAGTAGTTAGAAGCTCCGATCCTGGTGTCTGTCCCCCCCTTCTCCCATAGTGTCCTGCACTCGCTGTGTGATCTCTGCTTCACATCCCCTCGCCCATCAGCAATGCTCTGTGCTGGGAGAATCGGGAGGCGGAGCATACTGCAGGAAGGAGAGTTGAGCTGTTCTGGGGGAAGTCTGGGGAGGTAAGCTGCAAAGTTTCTGTTAGGAGGATTTGTTTTGCAGTGAAGGGTCCTAGGTGACAAGGAGAACTGGAAAAGACAGCGGGGGGGGGGGGGGGCCTGAAGGGGTCCTAGGTGACAATGAGAACTAGAAAATAAGTTAGAGTCAGCAGCAACCCCCCAGAGCTGACAGACATTTCCCAAACTGACAGGCAGCCCTCTATATAAAAAACCCCCACTTCCTCTGTCCAGTTAATGTGAACTTAATTTAGGACCATACTGCTTAACCCTGTGTTATCCAAACTCAGTTCAACCCAAAATCTAAACACTAAATGAAATAATAGTCCATAACCACTTTCCACTGGCTATGCATATATATGCGCCCTAAATGCAAACATTTCTGTACTGAGAGTGTGCGCCCTTTACGCTTTCAGCATGATTACCAGCGAGAGCCAGAACAGTCCCAATGCATGCCCTACCTTCCCATCACCCCTCCCTATTCACCCCCCAGACACTGCCACTTAGCCCCCTTTCACACTAAGGCGTTTTACAGGCGTTTTTATGCTAAAAGTGCCTGAAAAGCGTCTGTAAACTACCTCTTCTGCAGTTTCAGTGTGAAAGCCCGAGTTCTTTCACACGGGGCGGTGCGCTTGCAGGACAGGAAAAAAAGTCCTGCAAGCAGCATCTTTGGGGTGGTTTAGGAGCAGTGAATACAGCACTCCCAAAACACCCCTGCCATTGAAATCAGTAGCCAGCACTGCCGAAGCACCTGCAAAGCGCTCCGGCAGCGGCGCTATGCGGGCCCTTTTAACCCTTCTTCGGTCACTAGTGGGGGTTAAAAGTACCCCGCTAGTGGCCGAAAAGCGCAGCTAAAATGTCGGCAAAGCGCCGCTAAAAAGACGGTAAAGAGCCACTAAAACTAGCGGCACTTTACCACTAACGCGGCCAGCTCCTCAGTGTGAAAGTGGCCTAAAATAAATATCTCCCCAACTAAAATACATCCCCCCACAACTGCCTTCATACCATCTGCACCTCCCTCCTGCATGCAGTCATCCCCTCTGCACTCCCCTCCTGTATATACTGCCACTGTCATCCCCTCCACACTCCTCTCCTTTACATACTGCGTACTGTCATACCCTCTATACACCTCTCCTGTATATATTGCCACTGTCATACCCTCCACATTCCTCTCCTGTATATACTGCTACTAAAATACCCTCCACACGCCTCTCCTGCATATACTGCCACTGTCATACCCTCCACACTCCTCTGCTGTATACACAGCCACTGTCATACCCTCCACACTCTTCTCCTGTACATACTGCCCACCGTCATATCCTCCGCACTCCTCTCCTGTACATACTGCCCTCTGTCATAGTGTGGAGGGTATGACAGTGGGCAGTATGTGCAGGAGAGGAGTGTATGATGGCAGCCATCTTTAGACCTTGGGGGCCCCATGATCTCCTATTGCCTGGGGGCCCCATGAGTTGTCAGTCCACCCATGGGCAGCGCTGTAACAAAGTCCTGTCTCCTAGACCGGCTCCTGTAATAGATGGAACACAGTGGAATTGAATCAGTGAGACGTGTATCACAGGAGCCGCGAGCTGGTCTAGGAGGATGGACTTTGTTACAGCAGCCGTCCGGCAGATTCAAATTCAAGCTTCATGACAGTAGGAGATTGTCGCCACTCTGTGTGATCCAGGGGCACTGGCAGGCTGCATTTGGTGGGCACTGGCAGGCTGCAGTTGGTGGACACTGGTAGGCTCCATTTGGTAGGCTGCATTTGGTGGGCACTGGCAGGCTGCAACTGGTGGGCACTGGCAGGCTGCAACTGGTGGGCACTGATAGGCTGCAACTGGTGGGCACTGATAAGGCTGCAATTGGTGGGCACTGATAAGGCTGCAATTGGTGGGCACTGATAAGGCTGCATTAAGTGGCAAATGTGCAATTGATGGGCACTGGTAGGCTGCATTTGATGCGTTGATCTCTTGTATCCTTTTCGCAGTCTGACCATCTCTTGTATCCTGTCCGCAGTCACTGACCATCTCCTGTAGTATGTCTGGAGTCTCTGACCATCTCCTGTAGTGTTGTCTGCAGTATGTCTGGGGCCTCTTTCTAACAGATTCTCGAGCAGAAGCCATTAGAGAGACCCCCCTCCAGGTCCCATTGGAGTACTCTTTCTGTATTTTGTTTATTGTTAAGAGATCATGGGAGGATCCCAGGGTAACAAAGACTCCTTAGGGGAGCATATCTGTGTTTGAGTCGTTGCCACAGAAACGTTTGTAAAGGAGAGGAATTAGTAAGATGACCACACCCATGTGGGGACGCCAGAAATATTTCTGCACCCATGCGCCTGTGACCCTAGGATCGGCCCTGGGTGTACAGGTCCTTTGTGCAAAATGCCTGAAAGTTTGTACTTTGCAACGCAGGCATAAAATTCAGTTTAGCTAGAACTGGGTAGAGGGAAGGGGCTCCATGACAGACCAAATTGTTGGAATGCCAAGCTGCAGAAATTCCACATAGGTGCAATGGGAGGGTGGTTGTGCAGGGTAATGGTGTGTAAGAAAGGACTCCAAAAGGAACAGCCCTAGGGGCACAGATGAAAAAGTCTATTCCATTGCGATCCAAGGTTTACATTTCCCAGGTTTGCTTCAAACTATGGCCCTGGTCAAGGGTATGGCTAGTAGCCGTAAGCATGCGCCGGGCAGCGCCATACCCCCCCTGTCTTCATCGTACGGAGAATAGAATGCTTAACATGGAGGAGGTTTATTATCCCACACAAAATTGTTCCAGGTAGACTGCACTGACTTGAGGAATTAGATTTTTGGAGAACATTCAAAAATCCGGAGCAGCAAATTTTGCTGAATGATATTACATCTGCCCATCCAAGAAAAAGTTTGTTTGTTCCCATCTTGCAGGTCTCTTTTAAAGGAACAAAGACAAAAGAGCAGTGACGTCTAATTGCAGCAGTTATTAACCATTTATTGTAAATAAAATAGGAGCAACTCACAAGAAATAATGTAGCGCTTTGAATAAACAGACAGTATCCTTGGCGGCACTGGTAGCTCCCAGCACTTCCTAATTGGGTACAACAGACGAGCGGGGATGATGTCACTTCTGGATGTGGGAGTAGTGGGCAAGGTGCGCATTCAGAGCATGCATGCTCCTTCTTCAGGCCATATAGGGAGCCAATTTGTGTGGGATTATGTGGGCTAATGATGGGAGCGGACCACAATGTCCTGCCTCCACAAAAACCATGACAACAGCAGCAACAACACTCAGAGCCTTGCTCTGCATTATACTCATGTCTACAAAAGTGCTACTGGAGATACGAAATATATCACGAATATAGAAAGGTAAACAAAAGAAAGATGTCATGTGGAACCAATATTTCCAAATGGATGAAAAGGTTATAACCGATTATAATTATAATATTAAACGTAGTATATAGATGATACATTATAGTGAATATTATAGTAAATTCCCGTTGGCCAAACACATGGACAGCTTTGAGGAGCTGACTATGGGAGATATAATCCTGTGTACAGTTGTGTTTCAGGCAGCAAAATTTACTTTTAGGTATGTTTTTTGAGGGGTGACCCCGCCCCCCTCTGACGCACGGGGACTTGACGGGGTCTTCCCTGTGGCATTCCCCGTGACGTCAGAGGGGGCGGGGTTACGTAACAGGTGGAGGAAGATGCCGGACGAGAACACCGAAGGAAGAACCAGAAAAAGATGGAGGAAGAAAGATAGAAGGAAGATAGAAGAAAGAAAATAGAAGAAAGAAGAAGCATTTAAATAAAGAAAATTGTAAAAAAAACTGTCTTGTCATTTTTAACATTTTTGACAGTTTTTTGTGAAATGGTAGGGGTACTTTTGTACCCCCTTACCATTTCACACAGGGGGGAGGGCCAGGATCTGGGGGTCCCCTTGTTAAAGGGGGCTTCCCGATTCCGATAAGCCCCCCGCCCACAGACCCCCACAACCACCGGGCAAGGGTTGTGGGGATGAGGCCCTTGTCCCCATCAACATGGGGACAAGGTGTTTTGGGGGACTACCCCAAAGCACCCTCCCAATGTTGAGGGCATGTGGCCTGGTACGGTCCGGGGGGGGGGGTGTTTTCTCTCGTCCCCCCCTCTTTTCCTGCGGCCTGCCAGGTTGCATGCTCAGATAATTCCCATGCCGTTTTTATCAATGAACTTTTATGTGTATTGTTGGACCGGCAATTCATTAATAGCCGCAAGTAGTTTAAATAACTTTTTTTACTTTGAAATGTCATTTTGCTGTCAGACTGTTCTAAACACGGCCCTTTACAGGCATACTATAGACACCCCCAGGTACGAAATTTAAAGGGATATTACACTTTTATCGTTTCACTTTAAGCATTACTAAAATCACTGCTCCTGAAAAAACGGCCGTATTTAAAACTTTTTTTTTTGCATTGATCCATGTCCCCTGGGGCAGGACCCAGGTCCCCAAACACTTTTTATGACAAGAACTTGCATATAAGCCTTTAAAATTAGCACTTTTGATTATTCATGTTCGTGTCCCATAGACTTTAACGGTGTTTGCGTGTTCGAACAAATTTTTTGCCTGTTCGCAAGTTCTGGTGCGAACCGAACAGGGGGCTGTTCGGCTCATCCCTAGTGCTGAATCGTAGCCAACAAAATCCTACACTGATTAGAAGCGGCCGGCCCGATACACAAAAAATCATCCAAGTAGTGGATGGCAGACGGAAGCCCAGACACCTCCCTGACCACCCACTCAAAAAAAAGGAACTAAAAGTTTCGAACAAGGAACACGAAATGGAGCACCCCATGGGCAAACATTGATCAACGAAGTAGCACCCCTGCCACTTACAACCCAGCAAGTGAAAACTGTCGGGATGCACCGGTAACAAGCAAAAAGCGCATTCAATATCCGTTTTTGCCAATAAAGCCCCCTGCCCATAAACCCAAACCCAACCCACCGCAGCGTCAAAGTATAAGAAACTAAGAATAGGCCCGGATCTATGGACTCATTCACAGAACCCCCCTGGGATAAGACAAATGATGGATCAATCTAAACTTGTTGGGTTCCTTCTTGGGAACCTCCCCCAAAGGAGAAACCACTAAATTGTCCAGCGGCAAAGAAACAAACGGACCCGCCATGCGGCCCAGCTCTTTTGCCAATTTTTGGAACACCATGTGCGGATGAGTCAACACCGACTTCAAATTGTCCGTAGGCGTTGCCTCGTTGTGTACATCTATTGTTGGAATGGGAGCCCCTGCAGCCGGAGCACTCGTGTTTGAATTTACACATTGCCCCGAACTTGCAAGTCCCTTCATTGAACCCCCAACAACACCCCTTACGTTTGCTGACCGACTGTCCAGAGGAAGAAGATCCGCCAGCCCCCGACTGAAAAAAAGTCCCGGGGGGCAGGAGGCGGAGCAGACATGCATTGTTAGAGCTCCACACCGCTGAGGAGAGAAGAGAAGGACAAAGCGGAGCCTGCAGGCTCAAAAGGTATCCATTTGAACCTTTTTGCCCCAGGGAACAAACTGTGAAAGTTTGGGAAGGAAATATGGTACTGGGAGGAAACCGTGGCAGAAATAAAAATCACCTCACAAAGAGCTCACAGGCACTCACTGCAGCTGAAGCAGCTCCAGTCACCTCACAAGATACAGCATCAGGGCGCTCTCACAGACAGAAAATGTCACAGCAAGACTCTCCATTTGAGTCAGATACAGAACAAATCCTCTCACAAACTTCTCCACAAGCCTCCTCAGTATCCCCAGTAATATTATTACAATTTGAAAAGATGCTTCATAAGGCTTTAAAACAAACCTCAGACCAAATAACAAAAAGCCTAACCAAAGAAATAAGAGAGCTGGGAAACCGCACCGCAGCCTTAGAAATAAAAATGGATGAAATTGAAATTACAACCCAAGAAAATATAACAGAATTGGAACAATTAAAAAAAGAGAATTTAATACTTCAAACTAAGCTCGAAGATTACGAAAATAGAGCCAGATGTTCAAACTTGCGCATAAGGGGAATACCTGAAACTGTGACAGACCTGCAATCTACTATTACTGCTCTATTACAAGAACTAAAGCCAGATATCCCTATTGAACGTTTAGAACTGGACAGAGTACACAGAGCCCTCACAGCCAAAAAGAAAGATGGACCCCCACGTGATATAATCACAAAATTTCATTATTACAGAACGAAAGAACAAATACTAATTGCTGCAAGAGAAAAAAAGGAACTTAATTTTCAAGGACACAATTATCAAATTTTTGCTGACCTATCCCAACTTACTATTACTAAAAGACGATCCATGAAACCCCAACTAATGGAACTGCAACGCCACAACATTATGTTTCAATGGGGCTTCCCCTTTTCAGTCAGATTTAACCACCAAGGTACAATTTACAGAAGCAGATCAGCAGATGAACTACAACAAACCCTTTTAAAATTAAATCTGACAGAACCCACAAGCAGCAACACTCCCACACGCAGAAGAATGGCATCATCTTCACCTTCAGGCAGCACCCAGAAAATTCCAGAACAAAATGGGAATCATCATTCTCACAAAAGAGGCCGTTATGCCACATCATCCATGGACCAAGAAGATTCAATGGACTGACATCCTAATTCCTGATATCTCTTCATTTATTATACTAAGAGATGGTTCTCTATAAAAAACCTGTATTTATAACTGAATGTAACTGCATTCTGATAGTCACATACTGTGTGGGATCATGTTACATTCCAGTTATATTTCTTATTACTTCTGATTCATATAGCCTTAGAATATATAAGTGAAATAAGGAAATTCTTGTTCAGTTATATATTATCAGGTAATAACAATAGATTTATTACTTTTTAGGACAAATATGTTCAATAATCCAGAAGTAATGGAAGCTTTTTCTTTCTTTTCTTAAAACAAATATATTATTACCTAACTAGTTCCTAGAATTATGTTTTTGTTTATTCTAATCTGAAGCAATACAACCTCAATTTTATGAGTTAACATATCTAAACAGTTACATATGAATAAAATATGTAATTGTTTACTCTAAAAGGGTTAAAATCCCAAAATATTTCAAACTATCTTCATCAATACCAAAGTTATTAACAGTACCTTTCTAACTGAATTATTTAGCCTAGGGCAAGACTAACCATATACAACCACCCTGGAATAAATAATTTCAACAAAAACTATATTCTGCACTCCAATTAATGAAACATCATTTTGATGTCTTTTGACATAGCACTTCTCTCCTGTAAGCGGAAGATCCGTGTACCCCCATTAGCCCTCCTCATTCTCCCAACCATATTATGTGGGAGTGTGACGAAGGCACTTATTCCCCTGAGAGAGATATTTATTCTCTTTCACGGGTAAATTGTGATTACTTGCAAAAAATAATTTATACAATGTATCATCTAATCTCATATGTTTTTTGTTTACTCTTTACTCCAGAATTCACTGGTTTCTTTTCTATCTATTCATCTCTTCAGTCCACACAGGTTGATCTGCGCAGTCAGCTCTGCATAACAAAAAGTAAGTCAAAACTATTTGATCTATTGCCATGGCACCACTGAATATACTTTCCCTGAATGTTCAGGGAATAAATGTCCCTCAAAAAAGGACCAAAGCCTTCCGTACTTTCCATAACAAGAAGGCTCACATAGTATGCCTCCAAGAAACACACTTCACCAAAGATTCTACTCCAAAATATATTTCTCCTTTTTATCAACAAATTTACACGGCTTCTGCCTGTACCAAGCAAAGGGGAACTCTAATTGCATTTCACCGATCCACACCATTCACCTTATCATCAGAAATTAAAGACCCAGAAGGTAGATACCTGATACTCATGGGTTATATAATGGATACAGCAATCACGGTGATTTCCTACTACGCTCCTAACAAACAACCTACACCATTCCTCTCACATATATTACAAGTGATTAATACACACAAAATAGGAACAGTGATAATGTGTGGGGATTCGAACCAGGTCCTCCTCCCATTTCTAGATAAATCACCTTTTACACCATCCAAAATAACCTCTAGATTACCTTTTTCTCAACTTCTTTCCAAATACAATCTGGTAGATTCGTGGAGAGAAAGTAACCCAATGAAAAAGAAATTCACTTATTTCTCGCACCCTCATCAAACCTTCACCAGAATAGATCATATTTTTCTAACAATTGGAATGATACCAGAAATTATTGCATCAGATATAATTCCGATTCCGTGGTCTGACCATAATGCAGTATACACTACTATAGCCTCAGCCATACCAAAAGCGCATGACCCAACGTGGTACTTACCGGACATAATGCTCAAACACCCACTACATCAGATGGCCATTGAACAAGCTTTAAAGGAATACATATCAATTAATAATACAACAGACATCTCCCCAATAACACTGTGGGAAGCTCATAAGCCTGTCTTGCGTGGTACAATACAAAGACAAATGGCACTATTTAAACGGGAACGCAAAAATCTAGCAAAAAAACTAGAACTCAATTTTAATGCAGCCTACATATCATTTCAAGATAATCCATCTCAGAGTACAAAATCTCATCTGGAAAAATCTAGATTGGAATACGATCTATTTCTCACTGAGTCAGTTGATAAATCCCTCAAACGCTCCAAACACAATTTCTACATGAATACAAACAAACCAGGTACATATTTGGCTTGGGCATTAAATTCAACTAACAAATCTTTCAAACCAATACGTTTGAAATTATCAAAAAATGTTTACACTGTAATCCAGTTAAAATAGTCCATAAATTTCACTCACATCTCGCAACTTTATACAAGACAAACAATGAATTTAATCCTACAGAGGCTGAATCCTTCTTCTCAAAAATAACCTTACCTGAGTTATCTCAGAATCAAAAAAGCAGTTTGGATGAGCCTATAACTATAGATGAAGATGCTAACGCCATAAAAGACCTAAAACTTAACAAAAGACCAGGCCCAGACGGCTACTCGGCTTTATACTATAAAACATTCTCAGAAATACTCTCTCCCATTCTCACTGAAACTTTTAACAAACTTCTAGATGGACATTCTTTTCGGCAAGAAACACTAATGGCAATTGTTTGTATGATCCCAAAACCCCTTTCTGATGATACTTCCTGTGTGAATTATCGGCCTATCTCTCTGTTAAACCTTGATATTAAATTATTAGCAAAAATAATAGCAAAACGCCTCAATAGCATTATAGGAAAATTAATACATAGAGATCAAGTAGGCTTCATGCCAAATAGACAGGCAGGCGATAATATACGCAGGGCAGTGTTATTGGCACATATTGCTAAAAAACGGAAAATCCCTTTATGTTTTCTATCTCTCGATATTAAGAGGGCATTTGACACAGTATCCTGGCAATATATATGCAATATTCATTACAAAAATGGGATTTTGGACCCCACTTTTTAACATGGATCAAAGCATTATATAATAAACCCAAAGCCTATATAAAATATGCTGGATACAAATCTGAAGCCTTTAATATCGAAAGAGGTACCCGACAGGGTTGCCCATTATCTCCCTTATTATTTGCCCTTATACTCGAACCCATGGCCCAATACATCAGAACAAACCAAACTATAACTGGCATTGAAGTAGGAGGTATTACACACAAATTATGTATATTTGCAGACGATATATTACTTTTTCTATCATCACCACAGGTCTCTGGTCCTAACTTAATACCAGCTCTTGATGGATTTGCAGCCCTATCCGGCCTTATGATTAATCCTAAGAAATGCCTAGTGCTTAATATTTCACTCACAAACATGGAATTGATCCCGGCTAGGGCTGCACTCCCATTCACATGGGCAGAAAAATCAATCCCATATCTTGGAATTCATTTAACAGCATCTCATTCTGACTTATTCTCAACCAATTATCCTCCTGTATTAAGACAGATCACAAATCTAATAAAACAATGGTCGCAACTTCCTTTATCCTGGATAGGGAAGATTAATGCAATCAAAATGACTATTCTACACAAATTGCTTTATCTATTCAGAGTCCTCCCTATTCCAATTCCTTCCTATTTTTTGAGAATAGTACAAAAAAGAGCAACTTCATTTATATGGGGCTCTTCTAAACCACGTATACCTATACACACACTACATCTTCCCAAAAATAAAGGAGGCCTGGGATACCCTAATTTTACTAACTACTACAGAGCAGCACATTTGGCCAGTCTGTCCAAATACCATGCAAAACAGGAAATCCCATTATGGGTATTTATAGAGGCTTCAGAAAATGACCCTCTATTAATATCAAATTTATTATGGCTTGATCCTAAAGACCGCTTTAAAATTCATAATCCCATAACTAAACACTTCTTATCTCTCTGGGATAAACTAAAAACCAAATATCAGTTACAATCTCCACACAATCCTCTCCTTTCTTTTATCAGAAATCCGGCCTTTTATCCGGCATGGATCTACCCAAATTCTTTTAAAGCTTGGACAACATCAGGCATTCAGACACTAAATGACTTCATAGCATCTAAATCATTCCTTTCATTCCCATTGCTTAGAGAAAAATATGATCTACCAAACTCTGAGATATTTAGATATCTCCAAATCAAAAATTTCTATACACCATTCCTAAAGGGGGATGCACCATTATCCCAATTATCCATTTTTGAATCAATCTGTACAAAAGATCCATTTGCTAAAGGTACAATTTCATCACTTTATAATCAATTATATGGAGTAGCAAATCTTAATAGACCCTCTTACGTTCAGAGGTGGGAGGAGGACCTGGGACGAACTTTAGAAGACACGGACTGGTCTAACATATGGCTCACATCTAAGTCATTTTCACCCAACATCTTAGCACTGGAGACAAATTATAAAGTCCTAACTCGCTGGTACCTTGTACCCGCTAGAGTGGCAAAATATTCACCTAATACCTCAGCTCTTTGTTTTCGAGGATGCCCAGAAATAGGCACATATTTACACATATGGTGGACGTGCCCAGTAATCCAAACCTTCTGGAAGGAAGTCTTCGTGATTGCATCTAAAATATTAAAAAAAATAATACAACCAGATCCATATTTAACTATACTTAATCTAAAACCGGAATGGTTAACACTTTCTCAATTCAAACTTATGATCCAACTAATAACGGCTGCAAAACAAACAGTGGCCAAGGCATGGAAATCTCCTACATTGGTACTAGCAGAAACAATTCACAGAATGAATAATACAATGTCCCATGCTAAGATGGTAGCCATCGATCAAAACCAAATTCCAAAATTTGAAAAACTTTGGCATCCTTGGATAAAACAACAGTTCCTGTCAAACTTCAATGACTCTGTCCTGTTGCCATGGTAACAGATTAAATGACTTACAGAGACACCCATTCTAAGGCTTCAAAGAGAACTAAAAAGAATAATAAACTGACGAGCGGGACAACCTTGTGGACCATACCTCTACCTTTCAACCCTTTTTCTTCTTTCTCTTTCCTTTTCTCCACCTTACGATTAAAGCTCATTATCAGAATTTATTTGACCTATATACACTCTACTTGTAAACAATATGTATAGTAGGTATAAATCATTTAAATACCTACAAAAGTAACTAAGGAAATGATATATATCTTTAATTTAGGTTTACGTGAACCCAATGTTTAATATTTGAAATTTCATGATATTTACCTATATAAACCCTACTGTAAAACAATGAGCTTACTTTATAGATCCTTGTAAACTTACTTTATGTATCTTTATAACATTGTATACTCAATAAACTTCTTTTGACAAGGAAAAAAAGTCCCAGCCCGCGCCGAGGTCATAAGCCGCATCTGAAGACTAATGACTTTGTGATCCCAATGCAAAGATGAATGTATATACGCCGAACAGCTGCCTCGGAGGGGAAGGAGGGAATGAGCGCCGCCTAAATAGACAGACCTGAATCTCCTGTGTACTCGGCTCTGCTCGCAGTCTCACACAGTCCCGCCTCCTAGCATTGACACCCCGCCATTGGAACGGTGTTATGTCCATCATAAGAGCCAGGCCAAGGGGCAGGACTGCAAGCCAAGCCGAGTACACAGGAGATCCGGCTCTGTTTATTTCGGCAATAACAAGGCTGCAGATGCGCACTGATCATGCTGCAATGATGGGCAAGGCTGCAGATGGGCACTGACCCTTATTTTGCTTAAAAATTCTTTATTTAAAATGTAAGTTTTTTTCCTTAAACTTCCCTCTTAAATTTAAGGTGCGTGTTATACGCCAATAAATATGGGATATTATATATATATATATATATATATATATATATATATATATATACACACACATATACACACACACACACACACACACACACACATATATATACATACATACACACACAGAGTTGTGCTCGTAGGTTTACATACCCTGGCAGAATTTATGATTTCTTGGCCATTTTTCAGAGAATATGAATGAGAACACAAAAACTTTTCTTTCACTCATGGTTAGTGTTTGGCTGAAGCCATTTATTATCAATCAACGGTGTTTACTCTTTTTAAATCATGACAACAGAAACTACCCAAATTACCCCAATCAAAAGTTTACATACCCTGGTGATTTTGGCCTGATAACATGCACACAAGTTGACACAAAGGGGTTTGAATGGCTATTAAAGGTAACCATCCTCACCTGTGATCTGTTTGCTTGTAATTAGTGCATGCGTATAAAAGGTCAATGAGTTTCTGGACTCCTGACAGAATCATTTTTCATCCAGTGCTGCACTGACGTTTCTGGATTCTGAGTCATGGGGAAAGCAAAAGAATTGTCAAAGGATCTATGGGAAAAGG